>NW_006796752.1:3161470-3196513 GCF_000442215.2 Lipotes vexillifer | reverse complement strand
TCAGCAGGAGGTAGCATTTGGTTGGAGACTTAGAGGAATAGTTAGAATTCAGAGAAATAAGAACATGCCTGGTAGAAGAAAGAGCTGTGGGTAGGACCAACTTGGTGCTGTTGGCTTTGAACATGAAGTGTGAAGTCATATACGTAGAAGGATAGGTCAGTGAGTTTCAGATGATGTGTTCTTGAATAATAGGCCAAGGAGTTTGGATTTTAGTTGCTTTAAATTAAAACTTTAGCAAAAACAAGACAAAGCTATTTGACGCTTTTATAAGTTTTTTTTATTGTGGTGGTTGTTTTTCTCAGTGTGCTTAGGCTAAAGCCAAAGGTGACTTGTTTTTCCCTAGCATGTGTATCTTTTTTTTTTCTTTTTTTCTTTTTATTTCCCTAGCATGTGTAATCTAGGAAAGGAGGAAAGATGGAAAATAAGCAGGGCTTCCCTGGTGGCGCAGTGGTTAAGAATCCGTCTGCCAATGCAGGGGACACGGGTTTGAGCCCTGGTCAGGGAACATCCCACATGCCACGGAGCAACTAAGCCCGTGCACCACAACTGCTGAGCCTGCGCTCTAGGGCCCGTGAGCCACAACTACTGAGCCCACATGCCACAACGACTGAAGCCCGCGCGCCTAGAGCCCATGTGCCGCAACAACAGAAGCCACTGCAGTGAGAAGCCTGCACATGCAACAAGGAGTAGCCCCCGCTCTCTGCAACTAGAGAAAGCCTGCACGCAGCAACGAAGAACCAATGCAGCCAAAAATAAATAAATTAAAATAAAAAAAAAAAGAAGTATACCACTGGTGGAATTTGCTTTCTACCAAGTTAGAATATTCTGCTTCTAGGCAAAGTAACAAAACAAATATTTGCAAAGTCCAATGACCTTCACTTAGTGTCTCCTTTAGTTCCTTGTTCGGCTGACACTGTAGCCGTGGTTGGAGTGTTCATAAATAGTGAGTGGAAATATTTCGGTGAAGTGAAGTTACATGCTAGAGACAAAGATGTGGGTGTAATCTCTTACCAAGAAATATGATTCTAAGATATATTACTATGAAAGAATTATGGTCTCATTATAGAAAATGTGCAAATTGTAGATTATAGAAAAAATAAATCACCCTTAACCCATCTACCTAGAGACAACTATTGTTACCATAAAATAGTTTTGTCTAGTACATTACACTTAGAGAATTTAACTCTGAAAGCTTTTCTTTATGGACTAAGGGTATGTGAATTTTTCCATGCTCTTGTGTTTTCAGTGTCAAAAGTATTACCTGTGAGTCTCCTTGCTGTTAGGAAGGAGAGCAGGGTGAAGATTAGTATTTGCAGTCTCTGCATTATTTTTCTCTTGAATGCTACTCAGTGACTCAGCACATTTTCTGGACAGTTAGTAATAGGATGCGTAAGAACACCTGCCTTTTTTTTTTTTTCTTTTCCCTGAAGACATCTATAAAGCTTTATAAATCTTAGTACGGTATGATACGGTGTCTGGCCTGGTGCCAGATGTTGGTCTCCAATAGCAGCCCAGAGCTCTCTGGTAGAGATGACAACAGTGCTGCCATTGGTGCAGAGCCCAGGTGGCTTTCCTGCGTGGTGACTGAGTCTACCACGTGGATCTCCTAAGATTGGCCTGATGCCTTGATCATGAGCTCTCTTATGCCATCTGCAGCAGGACTACTGCTTCTTTCCTAGGAAATGCTGTTTAAGGGAAATAAATATAGCTTGTTGGCATGAGTTAAAGGAGCTTTCTGTCAAAAGGGAAGAAAAGTATTGGAACTAGCTTTTTGTTTTTTAAGCAGTTTTTAATACCCAAACCTTTATTTTGTTAAGATCTATAACTTGGAAGTTACAAATGGTTAATGAGAACTTTCTCAGTGAAACTTTGGTTTTGCTTTGAGGTAGCCTTTTGCTAATGCTTTTTTGAATGTCTCACCATTCTGTCCCTCCCTCTCTCTTAATCAAAAATAAAAAGGTCAATGCCGGAAACAGGAAACAAAGCCTCCGGAAGTCTTTGCAACGGTTGAACCTGTCCGTAGAATTAAGCTTATTAAGTCTATTCCTTCCCTCCTTACCCCCCTTTTAGGGAGTTAACCTATGTAGATAATCAATTAGATGTTACATATGTTTTAATTATTTAAGATTATTTTCTGAATTAGCTGTTCAAAGAATCAACTTAACTGTTATTAGATATCAGATGAAAACTTCTGTTTACTAAAGCAGATATGGTGTTGAGCAGTCACTTAGTTTCCTTAAATGTTGTATTCTCACAGTGGAAAAATAGCCAGACTGCCCAAATCTTCACCTTTGCCTTTGCTTCCCACCATTGTCAGCGGTTCCAGTCTGCTCTGCGGTACAGGAGTCACATGTTGGACCCACTAATGTCTTATTCTAGGCATTTAACATGGGCTCACATGGTACTTACTGATCACTGAAGGGAGTTTCATTTACAAATTATATTTTGGCTTTTTTTTTTTTTTTTTTTAAGCTAAAGCCTGAAAATCTTGAAGGGATTTTGTCAAATGCAAATGACCAGCATCCTACTATCTACATCAGTGGTTCTCAGTTCAGGCTGCGTATTAAAATCACTTGAAGAGCATTAAAAAAAAATACCAATGTTCCAGACCAATTAAACCAGTCTCTGGGGTCAGGCTCAGGCATCCATGTTGTTTAAAAGCTGCCCTGGTGATCCTAATGTGTCAGCAGCACTGAGAACCTCTGCCTTAGATCTCATGCAATAAAGTCTCTTCTGTCCCCTCAACCGATGGGGCTCCAAGTGTTTCCCATGTCTTTTTTTCTCTTCTGTGATTTATTTTCAGTTTAGTCCTTTGAAACCTTATCATTATAATAACAAAGTTAATCTCACACCCCAGTGTAATAGGAACTTTAGAAAAGTTCCTTGGAATTTAGCTTATGAAACAATTGAAAGCCCTCAAATTTCTCCAGATTCTGGGGCAATGCTAGATTATGAGCTGTGGAAAAATACCTGTTTCACCGTGATGGTGGTAAGTTATATCCATTGGTTTTACATATTTACACTTGTGAATTGTAATAGCTTATCCTCAGCATGAGAGTAATACAGCCTAGTTACAGATTAGTGAGCTGGGGTACAAGTTAATTCATAGCCGCTGAGCAATAGGGCTGAAGTTAGCAGGTTCCCTGACTTTGAATGAATAGTCAACCCTTTCTATTGTATTCTGCTTCCTTCCTGTGAAGATTACGTTCTAGAATTTCGCTGTCCCTTGACTGAAGTGACCGCTCTTTGGAAGTTCTTAAGGGAAATGCTAGAGACGGTCAGAATCACGTTAATAACCCATTGGAATAAGGAAGTGCTGAGAATTGGGAGAGGAAATGTCCTTCATAGTGTCAACTTGTCGGGGAGAGGGAGAATTGGGGACGCCTGGAGTCAGCTGTTCCTGGGAGGGTATCAGCTTTTTCATTTCTTTTTTAATTTAAAAGAAAATTTAACTTTAATTGTTAACATTTTGAGTCTCTTGAAAACTGTATTTGACAGTGTAACAGTTCTTCTTAAAAGTTTGTCTTTTTAAATGTTTGTCGTAAAGGCAGCTGTGGGGCTGGGACACCTGCAGAAAAGCTTTTACTTGGGCCAGAAGGGTTTATGAGAAGAGGCTACCCACTCTGTATTTGTGTTAAGACCTTGTGAATTAAGGAGAGGGTAGGAAGAATATGCTGTAGGGTCTGAGGCCTGTCCGTTCTGATTGTGCCCCAAGTGCGGCTTTCCTTGTGGGGCGGGCCAGATGGGAATATTGCAGCCTTTAATATGCTTGGAAGCTGAGAGGTGCCTCTGGTTGATTCCTTAGCCTCCAGGCTTAGCAAGGCTACCCTGCTGTTGTCCTGTTGTCGGGAAAGGATTGTTTAGCCTGGAGAATGATTGCTGGGGAATGATAGCCTGGGGACAAGATACCAGGGGCCTCCACGCAGGGGGAAGCCCGTGGTTGCCCTGTCAGCAGACATTCCGCTCTGGCAGCCTGTTAAAATGAGATGGGACAAACTAGATAAGCGGAAGCCATGCGGTGTGATAGTGAGAGCTAATTATCCCAGCCCTGGGGATGGTCTTAGTGCACAGAGCCTGGAGGGCTCTTGTGCAAACCTCTCTGTTTGCTTATGGATTGAAAGTTCCTTGTTTCCCTCATGGGATTGGCAGGTAAATGACTCTGTGTTTCCCTGACCTTTGTTTGAACCATGGCAGAATCTAAATTTCATTGTCCCCTTTTAGTTCCCCACTGTCCCTGCCCTGCGCCATCCCTATCACCTTGGTAGGAAAAAAAAATGCTCATGTCTCCTAGCCACAGTCCTCAGGAAGATACAAATGGCAGCAGTATTTCCTTGTTTAATGTTTTCTCAACTCCTGGATCAAGCAGTATTTTTCCCTTCAGAATGAATCAACTGCTGCGGACACCTTCTGTGGCCGCAACATCTGGCCATGGAGAGACCTTCAGTCTGCAGTGCCCCTTAAGAGAAGTAAAGGGAAATGAGTGCCCTCATCTCGTCTCAGGAGAAGCCTTAAAAAGTTACTTCTAAAATTGATTTAAAGCATTGTAACGTAAAAAGCAAATAGGCCTGATAAAACACATTCCCCTAGATCATCATACATCGAGTACTAGCCGTGTTAGCTGTTTAGCTATCTAGGGCTACTTTAGCACTACTGACATTTGGGGGCCAGATAATTCTTTGTTGTGGAGGCCTGTTCTGTGCATGGTAGGATGTTCAGCAGCATCCCTGGCCTCTACCCACTGAATGCACAGTTGTGACAACCAAAAATGTCTGCAAACATTGCCAAATGTCCCCTGGGCAAGCAAAATCACCCTCAATTGAAAACTACTGGACTACGCTATCCAATACTGTAGCCACCAGCCACATGTAGCTATTGGACATTTGAAATGTGGCATGTCCTAATTGAGATGTTCTGTATATATAAAACACACACCAGGGCTTTCCTCGTGGCACAGTGGTTAAGAATCCACCTGCCAATGCAGGGAACACGGGTTCGAGCCCTGGTCTGGGAAGATCCCACATGTTGTGGAGCAACTAAGCCCGTGCACCACAACTAATGAGCCTGCACTCTAGAGCCGGCGAGCCACAACTACTGAGCCCGTATGCCACAACTACTGAAGCCCACGCGCCTAGAGCCCATGCTCTGCATCAAGAGAAGCTACCACAATGAGAAGTCCGCGCACCGCAATGAAGCGTAGCCCCCTCTCGCCACAACTAGAGAAAGCCCGTGCACAGCAACAAAGACCCAACACAGCCAAAAATAGATAAGGTAGATTAATTAAAAAAAAACCTTATAAAAAACACACACCAGACTTCAAAGACTTAGAACTAAAAAAAGAATATAAAATATCTCATTAATAATTTTTATTAATTACATGTTTAAAAGATAATATTTTGTATATATTGGGTTAAATAATGTATATTATTATAATTAATTTCTCCTGTTTCTTTTTACTTTTTAAATGTGGCTACTAGAAACATTTATATTACATTTGTGGCTTGTATTTTATTTCTGTTAAGCAGCACTACAAGGGAGTGTTGCTCTACTGTAGTTTAGCCATTAATCTTCTATTAGGCATTTAGTTCCCAGTAAACCATTGGGGTTAAATGACTTTTTTGGTTTGGAAAATTTTCCTTCCTATAGTAATACTATGGAGACAAAGCATATGTAAAGTGTTACATATGACCAGTTTGTTCCCCTGAGTACCTGCCAGTGACATTAAAAATTGGGTCAACGTTCAGATGACATGTGGTTGTCTTACATTTCCCTCCTTCTCGGGTTGGATTTTATCTCTATTTCTATTAAGGTATATATTGTTGTAGCTTAAAATTTAATTTTAATTTCTTGATTGGTAACATTGAATTCAGAAGCTGAGAGAAGCTTCTGAACCAATTTAGTAGATTATTCTGGATTTTGACCTTTTATAAATACTAGAATGTAACCTGCATTAAGGCAGTGATTTCGAGGTGCAGATCTGTTTTTTCACTCCTGTGTCCCCAGCACCCAGAGCTGTGCCTGGCGTGTAGTCCCCTCAATAAATACTTGCTGAATGAATGGATAAAACATGTTTTTCAGTAAAAGCTGACTGTTCAAGATATATTATTATATTAGTTACCTGGTCACTCCTTTAGCTGTATTCCCCTTCCCCTTAATGCTAATTTCATTATGCAAAAAGTTTTCCTTTTTATATTTTAAGCCATCCATCTTGCCTTTGATAAGTTTCAGGCTTTGGGGGGAAATGGAGACTATTTCCTTTCCCTAGGTGGCTAAATATGCTGTTTAATTCTCTTCTATTTATTTCATCATTTTAATGTAACTTTTGGGGTTAATTCCAGATGGATTAATGTATGGTGTGAAACCTGGATCTCAGTTCATCTCCAATCTGTTTGTATTTGTCCCAATGATATTCGCTGAATTGTATTTCCCTACCGTGTTATATTATTTATGCATTCATATAGTAAGCCCATACAGCTTAAATATATTAAGTCATTTTTCTTGGTTCATTTCTTTTCTTTTTTTTTTTTTTGCGGTACGTGGGCCTCTCACTGTTGTGGCCTCTCCCATTGTGGAGCACAGGCTCCGGACGCGCAGTCTCAGTGGCCATGGCGCACGGGCCCAGCCACTCCGCGGCATGTGGGATCTTCCCGGACCGGGGCACGAACCCGTGTCCCCTGCATCAGCAGGAGGACTCTCAACCACTGCGCCACCAGGGAAGCCCCATTTCTATTTTTAATGCACTCAGTCATAGAACGTTGATTACTCACTTTACAGAATGTTAATATGGTAGGTTAAATTCGTTTTTACTTTAGATAGACATTTTCCCCCCTGGCTTGCTTGGCCAGGTACGCTTTTTTGGGAAGCCTAGAAAGAAAGAGAAGTTAGGTGTCCAACCAAACAGTTACAAGTATAAGACCTTTATGTAGTTACTGGCAGGGTAGTATAAAGATGCTTTTATTTTATTTTTAAATATCAGTCCATAATGTAATCATCATTTAGCATCTACTCACCTTTGGTTGAAAAACAACCAGGAAGTGGATTTTTGCAATTAAGTAAAATAGTTTATTTACATTCTAGTGTTCTAATCATGTACTTGTGCCTTTGACTGTGGAAATTACCATTTGCTTATAATGAGGTTAGTTAGGAGAGTCATAGTTTATTTTAATCTGATACTCACCCTGGGGAAGAGAGGAGAGCTGGCTGTCTATAAAGACACATCTGAGGTCATCTTGTACAGTGATGAGTTATTTGCTTGTTTTTCTTTGAATGGCACATAGCATAGTGATTAAGAGCCTCAACTCTGGAGCCTGGATTCAATCTCTGCTTTTAAAGATCTCTTCAAATCTTTGCTGCTACTTCACAGTTTCCTCAGATGTAAAACAGGGGAAATAAGAGTATCTACCTCATAGGGTAGTTATGAGAATTATAAGAGTTAGTATCTGTAAAACATTTAAAACAATGCCTGGCACATAGTAAATGCTATGTTAGTTTGTTATTAGTTCATTTGCCCAAATTTTCCCATCACCTTCAAGTAAGCAGTTTGCCTTTACAGATACATGCTAGTCATGAGATCGGGCTATAAACAAAAAAGATTGCCCTAACTTCCTCTGTTTCTTGCTAATGTCCCAGAGTAGGTGGGATAGAGGCAGGCTCAGGTCAGCAAAATAGAACTGAAAGTACTAAAACTAAGAGCAGTTCTCTTTTGCAATAATACTGGAGTACATATCTTATAATAAGGTTAATTAAACAAACTGGATGGATGTCTAGTTGCTTGGAGCTACACTCTTTAATCCTGTAATCCCACGGATGGAATTTATCCTAAATAATCCAGAAAGAGAAAAATAAACTGTAATTGTTTATTATACAATTAATAATAAGCAAAAGAGCAGAGAAATTAAACAGAAGTGGATTGGTTAAGAAGATTTCTTAGTGGTATGTCATGCAGTTTTACATGATAATAATACAGATTGTGGGGCAACATGGAGATATTCTGGTTGCCATTTGAATAATAGGTGCCAGGCTCTGTACTGTGCCAGGGGCAAGGGGTGCAAACAAGAGTTAGTCAGCCTGCCCTCCAGGATTTCTTAGTACAGGCATCCTATTGCAGTGGCACAGTGCAGGGAAGACATATGAGGGGGGAAATAAATTCCCTAATCTTGAAAGAGTCAGGGAAAGCTGAAGGAAAGAAGAATAGTTGAGATAGGCTGTATGATTTATCAGATGGATAAATTGGTATATAGTTAATACATATTAAATGTTTGTTATATACCCAATACTTTGCTAAGCACTTTTCATTATCCCATTAATTCCTCTCAACACTTTGTGGTAGGTGCATGTACCATTGTAAAAATGAGGAAATTGAAGCTTAAAGTGGCTAGGTAACATGCGGAAAGTTGGTGGCAGAATCAGCCTGTGAGCCCAGGTCTGTTTTCTGAAATCCATGTGCAAAACCATTCTACTTCACAATGGCCTCCAACTATGGGAAAATTCTGCCTAAGGAGTATGAATACTTTAAGACCGTAGAGAACATAGTCTTATTGGAGTAAGGGGATTTTCTCTTGATTTTCTTGATTGTGTTATTTTATCATTCAAGAGCTAAACACCTGTTGCTTACTGTTTTGAGGGTCGTGTCACCGAAGAAGCTAGGTGCAAATATGGAGCAGGACTGTTTCAAAACAGAGCATCCTGCATGAATCTTCTTATCTCCATCAGATATTTCACTGTCCTTATATGGGCAGTGAGTAAGATATGACAACAAGATTGACAGTTTGGGAAGCAGTTTAGGAAAGAATAGCAAAAATATGATGAGACTTGGAAAGTGGATTGCTTAGAATGGCAACTTTTGATTGTCTTAGATCAACAATATAGACTTCTCCATACCTTTACTGTGGTCATTCCTACTCCATGTTTTATTATTCTATGAAAATTTGAGAATTAGTTCAACCACTTTTTCAACCACTTTTATGGGAGTTTTTCTTTGTCAGAATAAAATTATACTGAGTGCCTTGTTCTAAAATCAAAAACATTGCAAGAGTCCTCAGTCTCTGATATGTTACAGGCATTTGATAATGCTTGTATAGTACTCATGATATGCCTTTGGGAATGAAACCTTGCCTGCCTGCTCTCATCTGAGTCTTTTTAGAGAGGCTTTGAATTCGGCATTCTCCATTAAGGGAAGTAACTTACTACCAGGAGGTGGTGGAACATGACATCATGTATATAGTCAAAGGAACAAAACTCATGCAATAAGAGGATTTTGTTTGTTGTCATCCATTGACTTTTCTATTCGTAGGTTTTGATGAAAATTGTAACTAGGCATTTTAGAGATGAATAAAATGAAATTAGTGTACTACAAAGATAGAAATTAGAATATTTTTTATCCCCAGCATCTGGGACAGTCTTGTACATAGGTGCTCAGTAAGTTATTTGTTGAAAGAATAAATGAAGATGTGAAGATTTTAGTTTTCTCTTAATGCTACTATGTCATTCTTATGTGAGAATACTAATGGATGGCATACCAAGTTTTCCTTCTCTGATGCCGTAACGTCAAAAGATGTTTATAAAACTCTCCTCAATCTTGAACTTGGTTCTCCTGGAAAGGCAAAAGAACTAGAATGACTAAACCAGTTTTGTAAAGGACGAATAAAGTTGGAGATATCACACTATGCTATTTTAAGACTTACTAAATAGCTACAGTAATCAAGTTAATGGTATCAGTGAAGGGATAGACAAATAGGTCAATGGAATAGAGTCCTGAAATCGACCCATACAAGTATGGCCAACTCATTTTTACATACGTGCAAAAGCAACGTAATGGAGAGATGAATCTTCAACAAATGGTGTTGGAACATTGGACAGCTATAGTCAAAAAAAAGAGCCTTTGCCTAAATTTTATACCTTATATAAAAATTAATCAAAAAATTAATCACGATGGATCACAGATCAAAATTTAACACTATAAAACTTTTAGAAAAAAACATAGAAAATATTCATGACCTGGGGTTAGAGCTAAGAGTTCTTAGACATGACACTAAATGCCCAATCCTTAAAAAAATCAACAAATTAAACTTGATCAAAATATAAAACTTTTGCTCCGTGAATGACCCTATTAAGAGAGAAAATACTTTCAAATCATCTGACAAAGGACTTGAATCCATAATAGAGAAAGAACTCTCTAAATGCAACACTAAGAAGAACAATCCATTTAGAAAATAGGCAAAAGACTTAGACACTTCGCCCAAAAGGATATATGAGTGGCAAATAAGAATAGGAAAAGATGTTAAACATCATTAACCATTAGAGTAGTGCAAATTAAAATCATGATGAAACACTAAACCACACCTGTTCAGGTGGCTAATATAAAAAATAACGACAATACCAGGCAGTGATGAGTATGTGGAGAAACTGGATCTCTCATAGATTGCTGGTGGGAATCTGAAATGAGACTGTGACAAAGTAATTTCAATGACAACTAATGTTTGAATCATAAGTAATGTCAAGTCACTTTACATAGTTCTCACGCTATCAAAACTTGAAATAAGACGTGGGGTCCCCCTTCCCTTACAGATTTGTAGTTTATATATTTTCTGAGCTTAAATTACAGTTCCAGCAGTGTGCTTCAGAACCTCAGTGAAGTACAAAGGAAATTTCCATATTTCAAGATCCATTCATTTTATTTTATTTAATTTTTAAATTTTTAAAAATTGAGGTCTGGGGCTTCCCTGGTGGTGCAGTGGTTGAGAGTCCGCCTGCCGATGCAGGGGATGCAGGTTCATGCCCCGGTCCAGGAAGATCCCACATGCCACGGAGTGGCTGGGCCTGTGAGCCATGGCCGCTGAGCCTGTGCGTCCGGAGCCTGTGCTCCGCAACGGGAGAGGGCACAACAGTGAGAGGCCCGCGTAAAGCAAAAAAAAAAAAAAAAAATTGTCGTGTAGTTGATTTACAATGTTATATTAGTTTTTTTTTTAAATCTATTTATTTATTTATTTGGTTGTACCAGCTCTTAGTTGTGGCAGGCAGGCTCCTAAGGAGTTGTGGCTCACAAGCTCCTTAGTTGCAGCTCTCCAGCTCCTTAGCTGGGGCACACAGGCTCCTTAGTTTTGGCATGCAAACTCTTAGTTGCGGCATGCATGTGGGATCTAGTTCCCTGACCAGGGATCAAACCTGGGCCTCCTGCATTGCAAGCACGGAGTCTTATCCACTGCACCACCAGGGAAGTCCCTACAATGTTATAATAGTTTCAGGCATACAACATAGGGATTCAAAATTTTTATAGATTATACTCCATTTGTAGTTATTATAAAATATTGACTATATTCCCTGTGCTGTGCAATCTATCCTTGTAGCTTATTTATTTTTTACATAGTAGTTTGTACCACTTAATCCCCTACCTGTATCTTGCCTTTCCCCCTTCCCCTCTCCCCACTGATAACCAGTAGTTTGTTCTCTATGAGTCTCTTTCTTTTTTTTTTTTTTTTTGCCGTATGCGGGCCTCTCACCATCGCGGCCTCTCCCGTTGCGGAGCACAGGCTCTGGACGCGCAGGCTCAGCGGCCATGGCTCACGGGCCCAGCCGCTCTGCGGCATGTGGGATCTTCCCGGACCGGGGCACGAACCCATGTCCCCCGCATCGGCAGGCGGACTCTCAACCGCTGTGCCACCAGGGAAGCCCGAGTCTCTTTCTTTCTGTTATATTCACTAGTTTGTTTTAATTTTTAGATTCTACATGTAAATGATAACATACTATTTGTCTTTCTCTGACAAACTTCACTAAGCATAATACCCTCCAGGTACATCCATGTTGTTATAAATGGCAAAATTTCATTCTTTTTTATGGCTGAGTAGTATTCCATTGTATGTATATGTATATGTATGTGTGTGTGTGTGTGTATATATATATGTATGTATGTATGTATGTATATACACACCATGTCTTTATCCATTCATCTGTTGATGAACACTTAAGTTGCTTTGAGATCTTGGCAATTGTAAATGATGGTGCTATGAACATTGGGGTACCTGTATCATTTTGAATTGGTGTTTTTGTTTCCTTCAACTATATACCCAGGAGTGGGATTGCTGGATCATATGGTAATTCTATTTTTAGTTTTTTGAGGAACCTTCTTAACTGTTTTCCACAGTGGCTGCACCAATTTACATTATCACCAACAGTGTACAGGGTTCCCTTTTCTCCACATCCTTGCCAACTAATGTTATTTGTGGTCTTTTTGATGATAGCCATTCTTACAGGTGTGAGGTGATAACTCATTGTGGTTTTCATTTACACTTCTGATTATTAGCAATGTTGAGCATCTTTTCACATTCCTATTGTCCATCTGTATGTCTTCTTTGGAAAAATGTCTATTCAGGTCTTCTGCCTATTTTTTAATTGGGTTGTTTGTTTTTTTGATACTGAGTTGTATGAGCGGTTTATATATTTTGGATATTATCCTCCTATTGGTCATATCATTTGCAAATATTTTCTCCCATTCAGTAGATTGTCTCCTTTGCTGTGAGAAAGCTTTTAGGTTTAATTAGGTCCCATTTGTTTATTTGTGCTTTTGTTTCCTTTGCCTTAGGAGACAGATCCAAGAAAATATTGCTACAATTTATGTCAAAGGGTGTTCTGCCTTTGTTTTCTTTTAGGAGTTTTATGGTTTCTGGTCTTACATTTAGATCTTTAATCCATTTTTTAGTTTATTTTTATAAATGTTCTAATTTTATTCTTTTATGTGTAGCTGCCTAGTTTTCCCAACACCATTTATTGAAGAGACTGTCTTTTCTCCATTGTATATTCTTGCCTCCTTTGTGGTAGATTAATTGAAAAGATCCATTCATTTTAGAAATAGGTAGTAATGAGGGATTTCCTTGGTGGCACAGTGGTTAAGAATCTGCCTGCCAATGCAGGGGACACGGGTTCCATCCGTGGTCCGGGAAGATGCCACATGCCATGGAGCAACTAAGCCGGTGTGCCACGACTACTGAGGCTGCGCTCTAGAGCCCGCGAGCCACAACTACTGAACCCGCATACCACAACTACTGAAGCCCGCGCGCCTAGAGCCCGTGCTCCACAACAAGAGAAGCCACCGCAATGAGAAGCCCGTGCACCACAATGAAGAATATCCCCGAGCACCGCAACAAAGAGTAGCCCCCTCTCGCCGCAACTAGAGAAAGCCCATGCACAGCAACCAAGACCCAATGCAGCAATAAATAAATAAATAAATTTATTGAAAAAAAAAAGAGATAGTGGCGATTGTTGTGTAACATTGTGAATATAAGTAATGCCCCTGAATGATACACTTAAAAATGGTAAATACACTTAAAAATGGTAAAAATGTCAATTTTTATACTGCATGTATTTTGCCACACACACAAAAATAGTCCATTTAATTTTGCCATTCAGTGACTTCCACCTAACTTTGAATTGGAAGTGACAAATCTGCAATGTAATGATATGATAAAGGCAAATGTCAAGAGGAAAATCTAATAGAATTCTCTGATGCCTATCAAGAGATAAGTATGCTGAACTAAAATCATATACTCATGGATTGATTCAGTATTTGGCTGTACCTATCTGTGTGAAAAGAGGTTTTCAAAGATGAAATTATAATATCTTGTTACAAATCAGCATTAACAGATGAAAATTTACAATCAATTTTGATGAAAAGGGAAAACTATTTTTTAAAATTTTATTGACGTGTAGTTGATTTACAGTGTTGTGTTAACTTCTGCTGTACAGCAAAGTGACTCAGTTTTACATATATATTCTTTTTTGTATTCTTTTCATTATGGTTTATCACAGGATATTGAATGTAGTTCCCTGTGCTATACAATAGGACCTTGTTGTTTATCCATCCTGTATATAATAGTTTGCATCTGCTAACCCCAAACTCCCAATCCATTCCTCCCCTCTCCCCCCTTGGCAACCGCAAGTCTGTTCTCTATATCTGTGAGACTGTTTCTATCTCGTAAATAAGTTAATTTGTCATATTTTAGATTCTACATATACGTGATATCATATGGTATTTCTCTTTTTCTTTCTGACTTACTTCACTTAGTATGATAATCTCCAGGTCCATCCATGTTGCTGCAAATGGCATTATTTCATTCTTTTTAATGACTGAATAATATTCCATTGTGTATATATACCACATCTTCTTTACCCATTCATCTGTTGATTGACATTTAGGTTGCTTTCATGTCTTGGCTATCGTAAATAGTGCTACTATGAACACTGGGATGCATGTATCTTTTTGAATTATAGTTTTGTGTGGGTGTATGCCCAGGAGTGGGATTGCTGGATCATATGGCAACTCTATTTTTAGTGTTTTGAGGAACCTCCATACTGTTTTCCATTGTGGCTGCACCAGTTTACATTCCCACCAATAGTATAAGAGGGTTCCCTTTTCTCCACACTCTCTCCAGCATTTATTATTTGTAAACTTTTTAATGATGGCCATTTTTACAGGTGTGAGATGATAACTCATTGTACAATAGTTTTGATTTGCATTTCTCTAATAATTAGTGATGATGAGCATCTTTTCATGTGCCTATTGGCCACCTGTATGTCTTCTTTGGAGAATTGTCTATTTAGATCTTCTGCCCATTTTTCAGTTGGATTGTTTGTTTTTTTGTTATTGAATTGTATGAGCTGTTTGTATATTTTGGAAATTAAGCCCTTGTCAGTTGCATCATTTGAAAATATTTTCTCCCAGTCCATAGGTTGTCTTTTCATTTTGTTTATGGTTTCCTTTGTTGTGCAAAAGCTTATAAGTTTGATTAGGTCCCATTTGTTTATTTTTGCTATCATTTCTATTGCCTTGGGTGACTGACTTAAGAAAATCTTTGTATGATTTATGTCAGAAAATGTTTTGCCTATGTTCCCTTCTAGGGGTTTTATGGTGTCTTGTCTTACATTTAAGTCTTTAAGCCATTTTGAGTTTATTTTTGTGTATGGTGTGAGGGTGTGTTCTACTTTCATTGATTTACATGTGGCTGGCCAACTTTCCCAAAACTACTTGCTGAAGAGACTGTCTTTTCCCCATTGTATATTCTTGCCTCCTTTGTCGAAGATTAATTGACCATAGGTGTATGGGTTTATTTCTGGGCTCTCTGTTCTTTTCCACTGATGTGTATGTCTGGCTTTGTGCCAATACCACACTGTTTTGATTACTGTAGCTTTGTAGTATTGTCTGAAGTCTGGAAGGGTTATGCCTCCTCCATTGTTCTTTTTCCTCAGGATTGCTTTGGCAATTCTAGGTCTTTTATGGTTACATACAAATTTTAGGATTATTTGTTTTAGTTGTGTGAAAAATGTCATGGGTAATTTGATAGGGATCACATTAAATCTGTATATTGCTTTGGGTAATATGGTCATTTTAACAATATTAATTCTTCCAATCCAAGAGCATGGGATATCTTTCCATTTCTTTGAATCATCTTCAACTTCCTTTATTAATGTTTTGTAGTTCTCAGTATATAAGTCTTTCACCTCCTTGGTGAGGTTTATTCCTAAGTATTTTATTTTTTTGATGTGATTTTAAAAGGGACTATTTGTTTGCATTCCCTTTCTGATATTTCATTATTAGTATAAAGAAATGTAACCAAGGGAAAACTATTTTAAACCCCAGTTAAGTGAAATGTTATTCCCTCATAAAAGAATTTCATTCTTCTCATTAGTAGACCTGTACCACCAAAAAAATTGTACTCAATTAGTATTACTATATTTTGAATTTTGGCAATAAACATTTTGTAGAAATTTGTTTTCTTTTGTAACATAAGTACCTACATAATATCCTCTATTTTGTCTCTTGGCCCACAAAGCCTAAAATATTTACTAGCTGGACCTTTACAGAAAATTTTGCCAACCCCTACCTTAGAGCACTGATGTTTCACTCTTTGTTCTTTTCTAATATATGCTTTGAAAGCCTTCACGATTTCTCTCTGTGCTCCACTTTAGCTGCATCCCACAGATTTTGATGTGTTACAATTTCATATTATTTAGCTCAGAATATATATACTAATTTCGACTTGATGTCTTCTTTAACTCGTATTATTTAGAAGTGTGTTGCAATTTTTAGATATTTGGAGATTTTCATGTTATCTTTGTTACTGACTTCTAATTGAATTCCCCCGGGGTCAGAGTACATACACTGTGATATCAGTCTTTTGAAATGTGTTACGGTTTGCCTTGTGACCCAGCATATAGTTCACTTAGGGCAGCTATCTAGTGTGTACTTGAATTGGCATTATTTTAATTTTTGTCTCCTTTTGAAGCTTAGAACATCCAAATAAGGCTGGTCCTTGTCACCTTCTGTACCTACTCTGTACGTATTCTCAGTTTCTACTCCCTTATAGAGAGTATGTTTGTATTTTTAGTGTGTCTTTCTGCTTTCTCAATCCAATGGTTTTCTTTTCTTCCCCTTGTGGTTATGGGCAGCTTAAAGATTAAATAAATATTACGCAAACAAAACAAAACAAAAAAACCTTTGTTATGTACTTGAATTTCAGTAGACTTAATTTCATTTTTAGGTGCCATAAATAAGTGTTCACCTTGTAACTAAGGACTTTATATGAGTTCATTCTTTTCTTGGTGTTGACTCCTTTGTCACGTTTTGTTATTATTCTCTTGAAGGTAGACTCTGTTTTGAAGTCTGCCTTGCCTTTGACAAAAGGGAAAAAATGCTTCCCAGTTGCTGTGTACTTTCCTGATACTAAGCAGTGACTTATCTGAAGATTCATAAGTATGCTGTGAACTAAAGCTATTGTATTTGAGGAGAGAGCCACATAGGCATGCAGGTGACCCCCAGGCACAAATCCTTAATTTTTGAGTTGCCTCTGTTTTGTGTGTAAAAGAGGTGGTGTGTCAAAATAGAGACTCCACTTTGTGTGAGGCACAGTGTGTTAGGTGCTGCACCACTTAACTTTTGCTTGATCTGGGGATCTATTCTTTCTTGCTAGTTCACAATAATTGCTGGAAATATTTGTGAGAATGTGAGAAAAGCATAAGGTCCTTATAATCCTTACTTGAGGAGAAGAATGCTTACGTTTCTGCAACAGTAACTACAAAAGTAACTTTGGTTGATAAACAACAAGATCCTACTGTATAGCACAGGGAACTATATTCAATATCCTGGGATAAACCATAATGGAAAAGAATATGAAAAAGAATATATATATATATATGTATAACTGAATCACTTTGCTGTACAGCAGAAATTAACACAACACTGCAAATCAACTATACTTCAATAAACTTTTTAAAAAAATTAAGTGACTTTGGGTTACTTTTAGAGTAAACGGGCATAGACGTGTCCAGATTTTTGGTCCACCCTCTTCTGTCACAGTCAGACTTTGAATTATATGCATTTTTGTTAATATGATTAATTGGTACTTGTAACTTTATAGTAAAATATGTATAACTTTGTATTTCCACCCATGAGACTCTCTGCTTCATGCTGCAGGAGCTCTTTAGGAGCTTAGGAGCTCTTTAGCGGGGAAGCCAGGGCGAGAGCCCCGCTTCTGCTCTCCCTGTTGCTGATAAGAGAGAGAGAGGAGGCATGTGTGCATCCCGGCTTTTTCTGCATGACAGGGCTGATAAGGCGGTGGGGGGGGGGGATTGTGAAGTTTTTGCCACAGAAAATGGGCAATAGAATTTGCAGTTAGTAGTGTAGTAATTGACTCTCAGTCTATATTGGGAAATGAAAGATAAAACACTTTAGTGATAAAAATATAAATTTTAAGATATACAACACAATGAGTGAATAATGATGTAAACTGTGGACTTCAGTTAGTGATAATATATCAGTATTGGGCTGTCCGTTGTGACAAATGTAACACACTCATGCAAGATGTTAATTATGGAGGAAACAGGGGGAGGAGGGGGGGAGGTGAGGAGGTATATGGGAACTCTCTGTACTTTCTGCTCAATTTTTCTGAAAGTACTCAAAAAAATGAAGTCTGTTAGTTCAGAAATTTTAAGTATCTGGTTTAATGTTCCTTAGCAAGTTCATATCATACAAGTTAGTGTTTAACCTACTGACCCTTGGGATTTCTTGGGTAAGATGAATCTGGTTTGCAGTTTGAGCTGTTATGTCAGGCAGATTTGGTACTCTCTGTTTTTCTGATGTTCATTAATTGTGCTTTTGCCTTCCCTCCCTATCTGTTGAAACAGCTGGATTGCCAAGATGCCTTGGAAGCAGCAGCCCGAGCTGAGGGCCTTTCCCTGGATGCCTCCATGCATTCTCAGCTCAGAATCCTGGATGAGGAACATCCCAAGGGAAAGTACCATCATAGCTTAAGTGCTCTGAAGCCCATCCGGACCACTTCCAAGTAAGAGGTTCTGCTGGTTAGTGGCTTGTCTGTGAAGCACCAAAAAAATTCGGGCTAAGATTAGACTATTTGAGGAAAACCTGGGTTTAGCCAGGAGTTCTGTATACTAAACATTGTATTGTAAGTGTTGGCTAGCCTCTCCACGTGTGTTGACAATTTTGTGCTTTGGGTTTTCTGTCCTCAGACACCAGCACCCAGTGGACAATGCTGGGCTCTTCTCCTGTATGACTTTTTCTTGGCTTTCTCCTCTGGCTCGCACAGCCCACAAGAAGGGGGAGCTCTTAATGGAGGACGTGTGGTCTTTGTCCAAGCACGAGTCTTCCGAGGTGAACTGTAGAAGGTAGGCGTCTCTGATCCACCCTCATCTCCCACATACTGGTTGTGTAGGGCCTGAGCTAGGAGTGTGGGTCCGGCAGTGTCAGGTCCAGAGCTCTGTGTCCTTTTAGGATCTGAGCTATCCTATGGAGGGAGGGTAGCCTGGGGGTGACTTTCCCTTTGCTCTTCTGCTTTATCTCCTATATCATCTTTAATCCTGTTTTAACCACGGGCTTTCTCTCTCTCTCTCAGCCCCGCTTCTCTTCCTGAGTCTGCAGGGAGATTATGTTGCTGCCTTGTGACAGAATACATTTTTGTGGTAGCCGATTGTCATGATTAAAATCTAGTTACGACTCTACATTTTACCACAGGATCCTTCAGAAAGGGTTGGGGACCCTTGAGGAAGGAAGTTCTTATCCACAGGCAGATTCTATTCAGGGATAATTTTTCTGGGTGGAAGGAAAGACTTTCGTTCTCATCATTTTCTGAATCCTGAGAGGCTCCCTATACAGGGTAAATATGTAGTTACCCAGGAAAGGTCTTTCTTCCCCAGAAGGTGAAGACTGTACATAACTTGAAAGGAGAGACCGGTGTGAATGGTGGCAGGAGGGAGGCTGGGGGGGGGGGGGGGGGGGGGGGGGGCTGGGGGGGTGGGGGGTGGGGGTGTGCGTATTCCCTGGGGAGATGTGTGACGGAGGACATGTGCCCTTGTTAAGACTAGAGAGACTGTGGCAAGAAGAGCTGCATGAAGTTGGGCCAGACGATGCTTCCCTCCGGAGGGTTGTGTGGACCTTCTGCCGCACCAGGCTCATCCTCTCCATCGTGTGCCTGATGATCACGCAGCTGGCTGGCTTCAGTGGACCAGTAAGTCCTAACCATCCTTCCTAACAGTCTCCAGGGCCCCAGCCATGGCCAGCTGTAACCTTCTTGTTCTGTTGCAGGGGTTGCCCTCACCTTTGGGCTAGTTAGCAGCCTTAGAGATGCCTCCAGGTCTGTTGCAAGGGTGCAGTTGATGTTGGGGTGAATGGCGGTTTGTGAGAACTGGAAGGAGGAGGGGGCTGCATTGCCAGAGGAGAAGCGGACCTGGCTTGCTTCCCTGGGGTGGGGGTGAAGCTGAATGACTCCAGCTCTGCCCAGGGCCACGCTGCTTTGCGGCGTATCGACACGAAACGACGGTCCCGGTTCGGGAAAGGTGTCTCACAGTTCCGTGAGCAGCTGAGAGCAGTGTTGTGTGGCGTAGGCTGTTGCGTTGGTGCTGGTGACACACTGAAGGTCTGGGGGCAGAGTTGTCACATGTTTGACGGTTCTGTGGCACATGAGCCCTCAAGAAGCTGGAAGACTGTTGAGGTTCTTAGAGGCTAACCTGAAGTCCATTTCAAGCTCTGGTTTATAGTGTAAACCGTGTGGCAGGTGTTGGGGTTGCAGCCCTGGTTTTCCTAGTGTTGCTGAAGCAGAGTAGGGGGGAAGAGTGACGGTCACGCTGTTTTCTGGACACCTGTTTCTTACACCTGCTGTGCTGCCTTACACTTGAGACTTGGATTAAATCTATTCTCTACATATTTGCCTTGAGGCATCGGAGCCGTAGTACTCCTTATTCTGTGCGTTTTCCGTGTGTGGGTAAGCTGGAGGTTCATGGTTTTGGTAAGTATGGGCCTAAGGTGCATGGTGATTAGGTAAAACTAATTTGCAGTTTTTCTGTTATGTTTTTTTGTTTGTTTGTTCGTTTGTTTTTGTTTTTAATGTCTGATGCCTTTTAAAAGTTTTGATCTCTTTTCTGGAGCAGAGAACACTACTTTTCTGGTATTGGGTTTCTTATTAATTGACCAACTAACATACTTTTGTGTAAGTTTTAAGTAAGAGGGATCATGTAACTGAATATCATGTCACTGACCAAAAGGCAAACATTTTCATAGGACCAGCTTCCCCCAAGAAGAGCTTCTGTCATTGTTTCACTACAGGGCTGGTGGCTGCTCTGATCTTTGGAAGAATTCTTGCAGCTGGGTAGCACGGTATACAGGCTTCCTTGATTCTATTCGGCCAACGCAAGAATTTAATTGGCTCCTCCCACCTCCCCCCCCAAAATTCCATAGATTGTTGGGACTTTAATTTTTTACTTGGGAAAAAAAGTTTCTTATGCTTGTCCAGCTTGGGGGGCCTTACAGTCACTCACTTGAGCATCTGCATATTCCTTTATCTCTCTTTTAAGGCACAGCGCACTGGAATACTAATCTCTAGTAAACTCTTCTAGATGCCAGGGAAAGCTGAGAGCCTTCCTTTAATAGGAAAACAGCAGCACGCTTTTCCTTTTCTCCACCCTCTTGAGGAAGAGCACCTTAAGGCCTGTGTTACTTTGGGAGATTTTCCCCTAGAACAATCAAGAAAGCAATGGTCCCATCCACAGTGTCTCTAATTAATAAAAAAAGATTTCAAATTGTAAGCAATGAAAACTTCTTTTTTGGAGCTCTAATTCTGACAAATTTCTTTTTAATTGGAAATTTGAAGGATCGGGTTTGAGATTAGTATTAGCAATGAGCATACCTTCCATCTGTGGATTTAAATCCTCTGGAAGAACATCCATTTTAGATTTTTGCACATTTTCTAATATGGCAAGGCTTTCAAACTGGCTTAGTCTGTTCTTACAGAAATCTACGTAAGATCTGACTCCCCAGATACCATATATTTTTTTACTCTCCCCTCAGGTCTCACTGAACCTTGGTAGCCATATGCAGAGCAAATAAAACACAATCAAGTGACTGTGTTTTGTTTTGTTTTTTAACTGCTGGCCAGCTGGGCTGGACATTAATGATCAAGATGATCTAAGGTTTCAGTGATGCCAGTGGACCAGTGCTCTGCGCACGGTGTCCAAGGGTCACCATAGTGTTAATGGAGAGCCAGAATACCTAAGGGTATGGTCTTGACCTACGATGAGTGACCAAATTGCTAGACTTGCAGAGGTGATTTGTGGCCTTCTTGGATTAAAACAGTTTTAAAAGACCAGGCCTGACCTATGATTTGTGTGTAAAGAATTAGCATCCGCCCTGTAGATCTGCAAGAGACGGCTCCCTCCTGCAGTGCTATCTCTTGGTGAATGCTAACTCTGCTCACGGGCCTTTTGGGGAAAGGACAGTGAAAAGCCTCTAGAGAGGTAAGTTTCCCACCCTTCCAACCTCTCTCCAGCTGCAGCTTGCTTGATGCTGTCAGGATCTGGATTTGGGGGGAGTGTCTCTGTAGTGGAACCAGTGACAGAAGCTGTTCTTTAGAATTTTCAGGATGGCTGTATTCTGCGGTCAGAATGAGAGAGTCAAGCTGGGCAGAATCTCTCGCCAAGAGTTCAGGTAAGGTAATGTTTATTCACTGGGAATGCTTTCCACAGCCAGACAACTATGCTGACAGTCTCGAGTTTTCTCCCAGTTTGTTTAAATTTAAATGATTAATTTGTAACCTTTTAAAACAAAATTTTGGTTAGATTTTTCATGAAAACCTTTTTTTTTTCTTTGTTCCATACAAAATGGTTTGAAATGTAATTGTTTTTTAAAACCCCCCTATGTGTTGGAAATTCTTTAATCTGCTGTTTCCTCTTTTCCCTCCCCTTTGAAAGTTTTGCATAGTGTTAAGCATTCATTTTGTCTTTCACCTTCCCTCTGCTCCTCCTCTCTGGGAGGTACTAATGCTATTACCTGGTGCTGAAAAATGGCACAATAAAGGTATGGGAAGGAAGGAACCCCAAACTACAACCTGCTGTCCTTTCACGCCTTCCTTTGGAGACTGCTCCGTCAGTGCCGAGGTGTGTGAGAAAATGCTTTACTGCACCGCCATCTTACTGAGTTGCTTCACGTGAGGAAAATGGGGTTTTGACCCTGCCACTCAGTGACTCAGTTCCACATTTTGGATTGCATACTGGAAAAGAAGCCAATCTTCTTGCTAGTAAACCAACAACCCAGCTGTATGCAGTGGTGACCCAAGCAATGGATATAAAACCTAAAAATCTGAGGGAGGGGAGAGATGGGATACAATAGTTCTTGGAATCTGAAATCTCCTATTTATTTGATCAGGTTATTTACTGAGACTTGACATAAATCTGATTGGTGGGAATCTCTTAGGATCTAGTCGACATCTGATATTAATTTCCTCTCAGGAAAAACAAGAAATACCGATTTACCCAGAGAGAGTCTGGGTTCTGGAATTCAGCGTTAGCTGCTGCTTCAGGACATTTGCTTCTGGCCTCCATTTTTGTCTGTCATTCAAGCGCTGGTTTCCAGCTACAGTACCCTTTGCTATAAGGATCGGTGTAGATGGGTGAATGGGTTTCTCCTTAATTTTATTTTCTTCCTTCGGGGAGGGGGATTGATTTGGCTTTCTTTTGTTGTGGTTTGTTTTGTTTCATTTTTGGCAAGATCAACTTTAGCTGCAAGGACTCGAAAAGACTCTGAAGGATGCCACCGTTTTTCCTTGAGGCCTAGATTTTTGTATTCCCTCCAGAGCAGAGGTCACTCCTCACAGCCTAGTGAACCAATAGCACCAGTGATTTTAAGCAGAGTCAACTCTTTGGGGAGTTTTCAGTTTAGTTTTTTGTTTTTTTAATTCTCTTTCCTTAGCAGCAAGGTCTTTATTCCTGGAGAATCTCCTCTGTTGCAGGCTAACTGCAACTTCAGGAGCCCTAACCGATTAAGTGCTGTCAGCTTGATGCGCTACTCCGGACTCTGGAAACAGATATTGGTTCTATGCTGTAATTTCCACTGTGTGTAGTTAAAACAACAGTCGAGGCCAGACCTCTTGGCTGGCTAGCCCTGTATAACTCGACTCTGTATGTTCCCATGTATGTTACCGCAATGCTCCTCCTGTTGTACAGTGTCTGTGAGATGCTCTTTGAAGATGGTACTTTTTATTTTTTTCATTTTCAATAAAAGTACATTACCTCCCACTTCCTGGTATTTAATCCTGTTGCTGAATGTGCCTCGTGTGAGTGTGTGCTCCGGCGTTGCAGGACCTCAGAGCTGGAGGTGGCACTCGGTGGTTCTTGGGGGCTGCTGCCTTCCCTCCCTGCAGGTGGTGTTAGACATGTGCTACCTGAGGTAACATGTTTTTGTTTTTGGGAGGGAGCGGGGAGTGTGGGAGGGCCCTTGGGAGGGTCTCTGGATTTTGAATAGTCAGCTTTGTTTGCTCTCTTCTGTACTATTTATTAAACTGCGGATGTTTATTTTCAGGAATGTTTTGCAAATGCACTTCTCACTCTTCCCCAGTCCAACTGTAGGTACACTGTTCCTTTTTATCAAATAAGCACGTTTGAAACGATCCAAAAAAAAAAAAAAGGGTCTTAATTTCATGTAAAGAAATGTATCATTGTGTGGAGATACTGGAATAAGGTCAAATATATACTTTTTAATGACCGTGTGTTGAGAATGAATTTCAGCTCATGGACAGGTTTATGTTACATTAGAAAGAGTATGGTTTTTGGTGGTGTCCTGAAGGAAGAAAGTTTCAAATTAGACCTACCTCCTGCAAATTGCTCTGCGTAAATAGCTGCAGGTGGGCCGTCAGCAATAGTTCGTCCTCCGAGAAGGTCTTTCTCTGCTTAGGCACTTATCACTGTACAGTGGAGCTGCCTCCTCTTTCTAACTTAACATAAAACTGTGGCGTGGCGTGTGAGTGCCGTGGAGAAGCTGACGGTGGTGTGTGTTTCTCCCTGTAGGCCTTCGTGGTGAAACACCTCCTGGAGTACACCCAGGACACAGAGTCTAACCTCCAGTACAGCTTGCTGTTAGTCCTGGGCCTCCTCCTGACAGAAATCGTGCGTTCTTGGTCGCTTGCGCTGACGTGGGCATTGAATTACCGAACTGGGGTCCGCTTGCGGGGGGCCATCCTGACCATGGCGTTTAAGAAGATCCTTAAGCTGAAGAACATTAAGGAGAAGTCCGTGGGTGAGGTGAGCGAGGGGTGTTTGCTTCAGGGCAGAGAGAAAGCTCCCAACCTGAGATCTTTCCTTCCCTTGGGTCCCCGTTCTGTCCTTCGTCTTCCTCCTGAGGCAGTGCCTGCGTCCTCGCAGTGTCCACTCACTGCTCTTTCTGTCTCATAGCTCATCAACCTGTGCTCCAACGATGGACAGAGGATGTTCGAGGCAGCTGCCGTTGGCAGCTTGTTGGCTGGAGGACCTGTTATTGCCATCTTGGGCATGATTTATAATGTAATTATTCTGGGACCAACAGGCTTCCTGGGATCAGCGGTTTTTATCCTTTTTTATCCTGCAATGGTGAGTAAGCCTCCTTACCGTATTTTGGCAGCTTCTCCTCAGATGAGTTACTTCCACTGGGCTATATATAGTAGGCACCACCGAGGTATCACATCTTTGATTGGAAATTTCCTTTAAGCAGGTACCTGGTTTGGAAATGTCTGGAAAGAGCTAGACAGTGTTCAATCCATACAGGCAGCATTTTGACTTCAGAGGACGTCACATGTCACTTGAATAAAGGCAGTAGCTCCTAAGTGAGATTTAAAAAGAGGGAGTGTGAGTGAAGGAGGTCAGCAGGTGAACCCTGCTTCCCCCAGGTAACACAGGAGAGGGTGAGTCACGCCATCTCAAGGTGATGCTAACTGATATGGCTCTCCCACTTCCCTTTGGTAGCATAGATATCTGTGATTACTCTGAGGACAAATATTTACTTGTCTTAACTTTCTTCCAAAGGATAAGAGTCAAATACCATTTGATTATCATTTAATAGACCACTTTTATTAAAAAGCAGTATAACTACGGGATGCTCACTTTATAATAACCTTAAGCGGATTTATCTCCCAGGGAGACTAGACGGTTCTAACTCTGAATAAGCTCTGATTTGGCATGACATTGCTTTTCCTTTCAGATGTTTGTATCACGGATCACTGCATATTTCAGGAGAAAATGTGTGACCATCACAGATGACCGTGTCCAGAAGATGAATGAAGTCCTTACCTACATTAAATTTATTAAAATGTATGCCTGGGTCAAAGCATTCTCTCAGAGTGTACAAAGTGAGTTTAAAGACTTCATATGTGTATATGGTAGAAGGATGTTGGCTTCTGTGCTTCCTGAGCACATTAGCTACTGGGAATCCTAATGTCATAGGATCATAATACCTTATGTTCTTATAATAGCCTATGAGCTTTACGTTGATAGGGATCTTAGAGACTGGCACCCATAACCTCATCTCACAAATGAGGAAATTGAGACCTGAGAAAATTGTGATTTTTCCCAAGATAACTCAGCTGGTTATGAGTAATTCATTCAGTTTCGAAGCCCCCTATCTATACTCTCATCCAGCCCGTAATTTTCTGGTATGGCCATGAGGACATCACAGAAAACAGTATCAAGTGGCTGCTGAGAGCTCCACTTCTGCCCCCACCACTCTGTGTGTGCATGCACACTATGGGTAGGTGGGTGTGAAACCCTGGGGGTGGTGCTGGGAGAAGGGCTAGGCTGGAGGTCAGGACAGCTGGACTCTGGGCCTCGCTCCGCCACTCACTCACAAGGGTTTTTTAATTTGGTTTCTTTTCAAATAATTGATTTGTGTTGAGTCACAAGGTTCTCAGTGCCTGCCCCGATCCTGATCCGTAAATTCATTGCAGACATAAACATGTCGTATGTAAGTGCCACAAAGTTTGGAGGAATAATTAGCACATTAGCTGGGCATTCCAAAAGATCTCAACAGAAGTTGAAATCTTGGGCCCTAAAAAAGGTGAATTTAAGAAAAATATATTTAAAGGCACTTTAAGGGACTTCCCTGGTGGCACAGTGGTTAAGAATCCGCCTGCCAATGCAGGGGACACGGGTTCAAGCCCTGGTCCGGGAAGATACCACATGCCATGGAGCAACTAAGCCCGTGTGCCACAACTACTGAGCCTGCACTCTAGAGCCCACAAGCCACAACTACTGAGCCTGTGTGCCACAACTACTGAAGCCCATGCGGCTAGAACCCGTGCTCTGCAACAAGAGAAGCCAATGCAATGAAAAGCCCGCACACCACAACAAAGAGCAGCCCCCACTCGCTGCAACTAGAGAAAGCCGTGCAGCAGTGAAGACCCAACACAGCCATAAATAAATAAATAAATAAATAAATATTTAAAGGCACTTTAGAGTTCAAATGAGAAGACATAGTTACATTTAAATTTAATATAAATATAAAAGATATGGCTGTTCATTGACCATAATCTCACAGGGAGCTAACCTGAAAATGATCCAGTTAAAAAGTTCGTGTAGGGGACTTCCCTGCGGTCTAGTGGTTAAGACTTCACACTTCCACTGCAGGGGGCATGGGTTCTGTTCCTGGTCAGGGAACTAAGATCCCACATGCTGCGTGGCGTGGCCAAAAAATAAAAAAGTAAAAAGAAGTTTAAAAGTTGGTGCAATTTTGGGTTGAATAGAAATACAGTGTTCAGATCAAGGAAGCTGTTTTATTTTCACTGCTTGGTTTGTTGACTAAACCTTCAGGAACATTGTGTCCACTTCATAAACTTTAATTATGAGTGGTCAGAAGCATCCAGCAGTGGATTAGGCTCCTTCTTTAAGTAGTGAGTTTGTTGCCAATAGAATGGAACAATTGGGTGCTAACAGGACATCTGCCAAGCCTGTTGGCAGGATCACCGATGATGGTACCTTCCGGCTCTCAGATTCTAATTTTCTCAGTTTTATAATCTTTCTGTGACTCCACTCATCCTTCATCCCCTGACTTTGGTATCTTTACCTGTGTGTTTTAGCTTGAAAAGAGCATCCTTGCTCACTATAGACTTGGGCAAGTTATGTGATACATGTTAAAGCAATGAGTTGAATTTTTTAAAACTATGACTTGAGAGCTGGCTCTCAATATATTTTCCAGTGTTTGGGATAGTGGTAATACCTTTAAAGGTCAGTTCATAGTCTCCCAGAAAAATTGCTTTTATGTTTGAAAATTTTTTGAAAATACCTCACCGCTTTATTGTCATACTTCTTACTCCCTGGTCTTTTGTACTCCATGGTTGCTCTGTTAATAAGGTTGTCAGTTTTATAAATATTTAAGAAAAATCATTCTGCTTACAAAAATTGTATTTCACTCATCTTCTTCCAATCACCCTTACTGCTTTTTGTGTGAAAGCCTCTATTCTAGCACCAACATACAGTAGGCACCCTAGTAAATCTTAGTTCCTTTTTAATTCTCCATTATTGTTGTATAGTCTTTCTTATAAGTACCTAACCTAGAAATAAACAACCAGGGAAGCAAACAAAACTGCCACTAGCAGATATGATTCATGTGTTCATTCCTTCTAAACAAAAGAAATTTGCAAAAAGAATTAGACTAAGGCAGAAGATGATCATTGTACTGAGAAGCAGTGACTGTTTTTTGTTAGATTCATTCCTGTGACTTGATGCATTTCAAACCTCAAGCTTGTGTGCCAGCTTTTGTGATTTTAATTGACGGCCATATTGACCTAGTTTTTTTGCATCGTAAATGTTACAGGGTCGTTTTAAAACCTGTGGTGGCTGAAGACCTACCAAGTCTTGTTTGGTGACAGAGGAGCAATATCCCATGGTTTCTTTCGACTTGCTTTTTAGAAACTGGCTTGCTTTTTATTCTTAGAAATCCGAGAGGAGGAACGTCGGATGTTGGAAAAAGCCGGGTACTTTCAGAGCATCACCGTCGGTGTGGCTCCCATTGTGATGGTGATCGCCAGTGTTGTGACCTTCTCTGTTCACATGACCCTTGGCTTTGATCTGACAGCAGCACAGGTCAGTGAGCCCTCAGGGCTTGGGGACATTTTAGAAATACCACATATAGAGATGCTCTGGTCCTCTGGTTACTAGATTTGGATTTCTTTCATTCATGCGGTTAATCTGAGAAGTGGAAGAGTGGGGATTTAGCCCCAGTGCACAAATAAGTGTACGGGTTGTTTTACAACTTTGGGTTTAATTCTGAAAATACACGTCATTGTTTGATTCAGAGTCACTGAGAATTTTAATTAGAGGTCTCAAAAACTCTACCTTAAAAAATATATATCTGAAATATATCTGACTCTTACCAATATTTGACAGTCAAGTTACAGCCCTCAAACCTGAAAGGAAATTGATGATGTCGTGTTACTTTAGTCGCATAGCCTCATCAGCCTCATCAGTTTCTTCTCTTTTCCTATATTTAGGCTTTCACAGTGGTGACTGTCTTCAATTCCATGACTTTTGCTTTGAAAGTTACACCGTTCTCAGTAAAGTCCCTCTCAGAAGCATCCGTTGCTGTCGACAGATTTAAGGTAAGTGGCTCCCTTCCCTCCTCCGTGTCAGGAGCTGTGGCAAAACTAACTGCTGCCTTTATTCCAATGGGCCACGTGGGCTGGCTGCACTTGGCTTTTTTCACGTTTAGCCTTTCGGCAAGTTGGTAAGAAAGGGGGCAGTGGAGGAGGCTCAGGGGACCTTTTCAAAGAAATATGAATTTTTACCTTTTGTAGACAGCCTAGTTCTGGGCTTCCAAAATTTCAGTGTTCCCCTTCAGAGCTAGTCCCTTCTGCCTGGACCTAACATGGATATATGTTGTAATTTACTGGGCCTTTAAGTGATTCAAACCTAGGCAATTAGAGTTATCAGGAGGCTGTCAGCTTTTTCTCACCTTGATCTACATCTACCTCTACCAAAATACTGTCGGGAATAAGCTCTTTTTGATTTTTTCCCCTGCCCTGTGGTTGCCACTCATGATACAGATAATGCAGTGACATGGGAATAGTCATAAGACTAGATCATACTGAGAACTGCAGTTAAGTACGTATCAGGGTTCTTTTTTTCCTTGCAGGTGGTTAGTTGATTGTGCCTTGACTGTGTTTTTTGTGCCTTCAGAATAATACAAATACATGATACAAGAGGT
This sequence comes from Lipotes vexillifer, assembly GCF_000442215.2. NCBI lineage: Eukaryota > Metazoa > Chordata > Mammalia > Artiodactyla > Lipotidae > Lipotes > Lipotes vexillifer. The sequence goes on along the minus strand of NW_006796752.1, from coordinate 3,167,022 downwards.
AGATATATTTGGGAGGGTGGAGGGAGATAGATATTTGAAAGTGGTTAATACTTAAAAAAAAAAAATGTCCAGCACCTGTGTGGCTGGACTCTCTTGACAAAGCCACTGCAGAGAGTAGCTCCTGCTAATTCTTCTTGGCTGCTGAGAGCAATACAAAAGCAAGGTCAGTACCTTGAAGGCTTGAAGCTCAGGTGTTTGAGGGATTGATATCATCACCTTAGGTGTTCAGCAGAAAACAAATTGGGTTTTCCTCTTAAGAAGCATGGAGAATAGCTTCCCAAGATTTATTTATATTTTACTTGTTTATAGTTAACCAGGTGAATTTTGTTTGGTCAAGAAAGCTGGTCCTCAAGAATGTGCCCCCCCGACCCTAGCCCCAAGCCCTCCCTCACCCCAGCCTGGCTGCTAGAAGGCCGAGATCCAGAGCCATGTGAAAAGAAATGGTCTAATTTTAATCAGAGCCTTATTTTGCAGAACCCACAATATCTAGTTTTGAAGAAGGCAGAATTTTTTGGTAAATTTAAAAAATCTTATTGGCTCTATTCAGCGATTCATGAATTGGGCAACATCCAATCTAGCAACTAGAAGGAGGTCCGAGGAGCTGTACAAGATGAAAGACTTTTATAGGTAGAAGGGAGCAGGAACAAGGAAGTTATTCTAGGCAGAAAATCACATTGGTTATTACAAGGTTACTTTCCTTTAGGGGATGGCAGGGGTCTATCAGGCAGGTTACCTAACTAGTGCTGATCAGGTGATTCCTGATTGACTTGTTTAATATTCCATTTCTGGGAGAGCTGAAACTATAGTTAAGTCTCAGTTTGGTGACGTGGGGCTTAGCATAAGTGACTCCATTTGGGGCCTGTTGTCTTGTTTTTAACAGCCCACAGGAAGCAGACCAGAACTCATCCTAAATGGATCAATTTCCTCCTAAAAGAAAAACGCAACATTTTATATAGGATTTAACCAAGACCTAGAGTCTCATAATATAATATTCAAAATGCCCAGGATACAATCCAAAATTACTCTGCATACAAAGAAAGTCTAGATACTGAGATGACCCAAATGTTGGAATTATCAGAAAAAGACCTTAGAAATGAAAAGGTAGAAAGTCTCAGCAGAGAAATAGAAGATATAGAAAATAACCAAATAAAAAAATTTTAAGCTAAGAAATTATATTAATCAAAATTTGAAAATATATTGGATGGACAGTAGCAGAATACAGGTGACAAAGGAAGTCTGTGAACTTGAAGATAGATCAGTTGAAATTATCTGTGATAAGCAGAATGTCCACCCCTAAGGCAGATGTTTTGAGCATAAATTTGTCCCCCTATTTATTTCTCTGTCCTTTTTAGTGAATGGCTTTGGTGGCATTTTGGACGAAGGAATAGGAATTTATAGTACAGATTTGTTCACACACCACCCCAACCCCCTTATTTCTCAAGAGCTCTCTTCTTTTCACTTACTAGTGAGAACCGGTTTTAGCAGGTGGCTTTTCACGCTATAGATCCTTCCTCTATCCAGGAAGCTTCAGAGTTAATAATAGAAGAAATCACCCCCAGCTCTGTTGTATGCCTCATGAGAATGAGTCGCATTCTAGCTAATTCCTCTTGGCAAATCTCCTTCCCCCCGCCTCCACTTCTGGGAGGATATGATAATTTTAGAAAGGCAGTGAGAAGCCACCTTATAACTTTTCTGATAAGAGAGTCACGAGTATAGTGTTGCCAGGTTTAGCCAATAAAAACACAGGCCACCCAGTTAATAACTGCATGAGACGTACTTATACTAAAAGACTATTCATTATTTATCTGGAATCAAAATTTAACTAGGCATCCTGTATTTTTATCTGGCAACCCTATGAGTAGTCTCTCCTCTTCTGCTCAAAAGATACATTCTGATTTGATTGCTTCAGTGAGTGAGAGTAGTGTTTTGATGTAAAGTTGAGGCTTATGGTTTATGTATCTCTAAGATTCTGTTGTCCTGGCAGGTGCAAATCCAAGTAGATATAAATTGAGGTGTGTGGGGCGCTTGTGTGCCTCAGCATGTCCAGGCAGAGTGACCTGAAGCTGAAATCCTTCTGGGAGGAGTGCAGGGCTGCAGGGAGCCTGCGGGAAGGGAAAGTGTGGACGAGCTGTGCAAGCCAGAGGCACTAACAGTTTTTATAGTGCATGAGGCCTACAAGACCCATTTAGTAACTCTTTAGGAGAGAGAGATGATAGGACTTCTGTCAGCGTATGGTTTCACTCTGTGAAGGTGGGCAGAATATTTGGCATGTTATTCTCAGCCCAGTCTTTTAGGAAGGCTCTGAGCAAATGAAACCAATGGCTCTTTTCAGAAAACTGAACTTTAAAAAAAAAACCTACTTTTTTTAAAGGTTGACCAAGAGTGAAGATTATCTAGGAGATTTAGAAACATGACATTTCTGGGAAGATCAGGGATTGGGAATGGATAGGAGACGTGGCAATTTAGGGATGCAAAGAGCAAGCTTAGGAGTTTAGGATTTAGGAGAAAGAGCTTGCTCTTAGGCAAGGGGATTATATGGTACATTCAATAGCACCTGCAAACTTTAAAATAGTTAGGGGTTCTCGGTAACTAAGCAAAGAGTCCTGCCATTAAAAGTCATCTTTTCTCTAAAGACTTTCTAATGTTTAAAAAAAATTTTAATCGTACTGGGAATCCAACCGGGATAGCACCCTATAGGGAAGATCACTGGGTTAAGGGAGGTGTCAGAAGTGGGTTCAAAGTCATGGACACATGTTGGTCCTGGGCAGAGGTTTATTATGGTCACTGTTTCAAATCTAATTTCAGAGACATTTAGCTTTTCAAGCATTCCATTTCTCTTCCCCTGATATACCTCAGTGGGACTTGGGGAATGAGTGGGAGGGAAGAGTCTTTCTTTCCTCCCAAGGATGTTTCTGAGGGAGATACCCTTCCCTTCCACGCAAGCCCTTTGTTTGAATTCTCACAAGTTCCGAGGCAGGACTTGGAAGACATGAGAACTTGTTGGCGAGAAGATGTACTCCGCCGTCAATAAAACCTTAGGTACTCCTTTCTAACCGGAGCGAGCTAGGCCTGGTCACAATCTCAGCTCTGCCTCTCCCCGCGAAATGTGCATGAGGGAAATGCCTAGGCTTGGGGGTTCTGCAGGAGTGGTCTGGAAGGCAAGGCAAACAGAGTGATGAGGTTCTGGGCAGGAGAGCAGCGTGCCCGCCCTTTGGTTTCCCTGCTTGCATTTTACTACCTGCTACTCAGCAACTCATGAGTGAGAACAGGGGCTGCAGACCAGTCAGTTAAATAGCCCTTGGCCCACATTAGACTGGTGGAAAAGGAAAGAGTAGTTTAGCATGTAACTGGTAGCGTTGAGTGTTGGGCCAGTTAAGTAGGCCCCTGTCCATCCCGAGGGTGTCCCCACACTCCCGTGACCTCTCCGTGGGCCTGAGGCTGGGCTACACTAATGAGCTACCTTTTGCCCTTCAGCTTCCTTCCACTGTATAGCCTGATGTGTTTTGCTTCGTGAGTGTACGCCCTAGGCTTGTCTCCCTGGTCTTGATCCAGTGTCTCATCTTTGCACCTCTCTCACAACTCCTATCAGAGTTTGTTTCTAATGGAAGAGGTTCACATGATACAGAAAAAACCAGCCAGCCCTCACATCACGATAGAGATGAAAAATGCCACCTTGGCATGGGACTCCTCCCACTCCAGTCTCCAGAACTCACCCAAGCTGACCCCCAAAACGAAAAAAGACAAGAGGGCTGCCAGGGGCAAGAAAGAGAAGGTGAGGCAGCTGCAGCCCACTGAGCATCAGGCGGTGCTGGCAGAGCAGAAGGGCCACCTCCTCCTGGACAGTGACGAGCGGCCCAGTCCTGAGGAGGAAGAGGGCAAGCACACCCACCTGGGGAACCTCCGCCTGCAGAGGACGCTGTACAACATCGACTTGGAAATTGAAGAGGTAACCATCTACCAGGTGTCTATTCTGGCAGGGGTAGGCAGCTGCCAGTCCTTTTAGCAAAAGGCTTTCTCTCTGGGAGTGGTTTTGAACTAAAGAGCAAATCTGGCCAGTTCTACCTCTAGAAGGGATATTTAGGCATTTAACAATAGAAATGAATAACAACTGCTCTCATGAGATACTCATTTTATAAGCAAGGAAATGAAGCATTTGAGCGGGTTTCCCACAATTTTGCCCTGAATAGATTTGATTTAGTTGTATGTGAGCTGTAATAATTATTTCTAGTTATTGTAGCTCTGTGTGAGCTTCTTATTAGCGCTGGGCTGTGCATAGCACGGAACCTGACATTTAATAGGTACTCTCAGTGATGCCGTGCTCAGCAATTCTACTGTAACTTTATTTTTTAATGTAAGTAAAGGATCGTTATGGTATATGATGTCATGGCCCAGGTAACACAGGACTAGAGTCTCCCACAGGTCCTCCTATAGACAGTGGCTGCCATAGACACTTCAGGTTCAAGGCTTTTAAAATACAGAATATGACTGGGAGCCAGCGCCATGTTGAGGGCTGCAGCATCCAGAGGGTCCCAGGTGTATGTATATCTACTCATTCCATTTTTGAGTGCCAGCTCCCTGCCAGGCACTGTTACAGAGTTGTGGATAGAGCAGTGAAAAACCAAATAGGCCAAAATCCCTGCCCTCCTGGAGTTTACCTTCTTCTGAGCAAAGATATATGGTAAACAAGTAAAAGGGCTACGAAGAAAGGGGATAGAGTCCTTGCTGGGGGGGTGGGGGGAGCAGATGTGGTCAATTTAAATAGGCCTCTTAAGGGAAGGCCTCACTTAAACTAATATCCCACCTGCCATGCGGCCCAGCCAAAAAAAGAAAAAAAAAAGTAATGACAGGCATAATGCATTTGTTACAAATCGAAGGCTTCTGGCAACCCTGCATCAAGCAAGCCTGTAGGCATTTTACCATCAGCATTTGCTTACTTCATGTCTCTGTCACGTTTTGGTAATTCTCAAAATATTTCAAACCCTCCACCAGCAAAAAGATTACGACTCATTGAAGACTCAGATGATGGTTAGCATTTTTTAGTAATAAAGTGTTTTTAAATTGGTATTTACATTGTATTTCTTAGACATAATGTAATTGCACATTTAGTAGACTAAAGTATAGCGTAAACATAACTTACATATACACCGGGAAACCAAAACATTCGTGTGACTCGCTTCATTGCGATATTTGCTTTACTGCGGTGGTCTGGAAGCAGACCCACAATATGTCCAAGGTATGCCTGTATTTGAGCAAAGGCTTGAAGGAGCGAGCCATATGGATACGTGGGGGGGGAAGAGCATTCAGGCAGAGGGAACAGAAGCACGAAGGCCCCGAGTGTGCAGTGTGCCTGTCACAAGAGCAGAGTGAGCATGGGAGAGAGGGGAGGGTGCTGAGGGCAGAGAGGCTTGGGGTGCCAGAGCCTGGAATGATTTCCGCTTTACTCTGAATGGATAGAGAAGCCGTTAGAGGGTTTGGAGGAGGAGAGTGATGTGATCTGACTTACGTATGAAGAGAAACATTCTAGCTTCTGGATTCAGAAGAGTATGTAGGGA
>NW_006796752.1:3156953-3161222 GCF_000442215.2 Lipotes vexillifer | reverse complement strand
AGGGAAACAAGGAGGGAAGTGAGAAGAACCAAGGAAAAACATAAGAGTTTTCTGGACCAAGGGTGGTGGTAAGGAATGTTCATCTACTTAACTGGAAGTGGGCTTAGCGGGTACTAATGCGGTGTGAGGCCTGTTACACAGATCCGGAGCTGGACTAAAGGGAAAACAGAAAGCTCCCAGCTCTTGGAAGCTATAGATAAGAGCGGGGGGAGATGGTCCTCTATGAGACCACCTGCAATAACCAGCATGGTTCATCCCTGGCGGGCACACAAGTCAGTTTCTATAGCTCCAATTTTTTAAAAAATTAATTAATTAATTATTTTATTTTTGCCTGTGTTGGGTCTTTGTTGCCGCACAAGGGCTTTCTCTAGTTGTGGCGAGCGGGGCTACTCTTGGTTGCAGTGCACGGGCTTCTCATTATGGTGGCTTCTCTTGTTGCAGAGCATGGGCTCTAGGCTCACAGGCTTCAGTAGTTGCGGCACATGGGCTCAGTAGTTGTGGCTCGCGGGTTCTAGAGTGCAGGCTCAGTAGTTGTGGCGCACAGGCTTAGTTGCTCCGCGGCATGTGGGAATCTTCCTGGACCAGGGCTCGAACCGCTGTCCCCTGCATTGGCAGGCAGATTCTTAACCAGTGCACCACCAGGGAAGTCCAGACTTCAATTAACTTTTAACAGCAGGCTCCTTATTTAATAACGATTATCTTGATTGAGGCAACTATATCACATTGCTGATCAGCTCTATTAGAGGATTATTCCTTGTAATCAGCTGAAATTTACGCTTCTCCTTTCTATCTATTGATCCTCCTTCTGCCCTTTACCGTCCACGTTCACATGACAGACCTTTAGCTATTTGAAGAGATACCACAATTCCCCCAGCCCCCCTCTTTAGGGAAGAGGTAGGAAGTTAATATTCACCTGATGTCTTCTGTGCCCCAGGCACTTACTTCATTGTTGACATCTTTAGTGACCATTCAGTCATCGGAACAGCGTTTTCTCTGTGTTAACCTGACCGACCTGAGCAGAATCTGAGCCTGTGACTTGGTCTCCTCATCATGACCGGGCTGTAATCTTTCAACCTCCTGAACCATGTCAAAAACTTTGTCCAATATACTTTTATTAAGTACCAGACACTGTGTTCGGTCCTGCAAGGATGGCTCCTTACAAGTTGCTCAAAGCTCAGTTAGAGAGACAGTATTCGTTTAAGTAATAAGACCAAGTCCACACACTTGGCAAGTGCTGGTGGAGCTGGGATTCAAATCAAGACCTGACTGCCTCCAGAATCCACGCTGTTTCCACACCACCACTCTCCATGCCTCTCCTCGCTGCCAGTCTTGAGGCAACAGAGTGTTGCTGAACAAGTGGCCCTGTTAAAATCATCTGTCAGTTCTTGAAAACGTTTAACACTGCCCATGGAGAACTCATCATTTTGCCTGAGGATATTCAGTTAATCACAGGCTTGGTTTTCCACTTTCATGTGGGATTGATGGTAAAAATATGCCCTCAGATTCTTCGAGGTGTTTTGTAGGAAAATGGAAACAACAGTGCACAGTGTACATAATTTTTATGAAAATGATTTATAGACCCTGGAGAAAAAAATCATATAAAATAAAATGAAAATAAAGTAATTTTCAAGAGTCCCGTCCTCTCTTCCAAAAACAACAAGAAAAATAAACAAGTTATCAAAAAAGCATGGGTTACCAACAAAGTAGGAAAGGGGGTAGGCCTTTCTAAAAGTGATGTCGGATACCTTAATGTCTGTCACATTTAATTTTTCCAAAAGGCTTACACATCTGTTACCTCAGTGCATCCCCACAGAAACCCTATGACGTGGGTGGCTGATGAGGGAGAAAAGAGGTAAGTAACTTGCTAGGTCCTCAGGATGACATTCCCATAGTGATGCACTGTCGTTGACATTTTTTTCTTCAAAGAAATCCGAAGTCCTAGAGATGAATGGTCAGTAGTGCTTTAACGACCTTCCTCTCTCGTGTGCTTTGTCCAGGGTAAACTGGTTGGAATCTGTGGCAGTGTGGGAAGTGGAAAAACCTCTCTCATTTCATCCATTTTAGGCCAGGTAAGATTTTGTTATTGTCCTTGGCATTTTCTGCTTCTTTCTCTGGATTCTGCTTAGCCAGAGTCTCAGGAAAAATGAACTTATTTCCTGAAGAGAGTCAGGAAAGGTGGAAACAAAATGACCCTAGGTCTGTATCATACCCCACCCCCTGCCTTTCCTACCCCTTAACAACAGCACTGTATCTGGAAGGGGGCTGAATGACTGATTGATACCCAGCTGGAGTCATTTGTTTCTCTTGCCTTCTTTTATTCAGCATGTATTTACTGAGTGCCATAGGTATGCCGGACAGTGTGTTGGGAAATGTCAGAGGTAAGGGATGGACAAACTGAAGACTGCCAGCAAATGGACCAGCCTCACCAGCCTCCCTGTCAGAGGGAGAGCCTTCAGGATTTGATCTAGAAGTAAAGACCCACTCCGTTTTCAGCCTAACCATTGAAAGAATTATGCCCTCAAGGAGTCCATGGTCTGGGACTTCCCTGGAGGTCCAGTGGTTAAGACTCCATGCTCCCACTGCAGGGGGCGTGGGTTTGATCCCTGGTCGCAGAATTAAGATCCCGCATGCCACGTGGCACTGCCCAAAAGAAAAAAAAAAAAAAGGAGTATCCATGGTCTGATTGGGGTGCTAGGCCTTCTAGACACACAAGCACAGCACAGGGCAGTGAGTGAATAGTGCTCAGAGGGCCCGGAAGAGGGCTCTCAGCATTTGGATTAAACTAGCTTGACTTGTTGGTTGAGATGAGGATAAACTTAAGGTTATTCCTCCTGATGGATGAAGTCCTCTGAGTCATTTTTCCATATTGAGGAAATTAAACAAATGGGAGAAGGGGCTGGGGAAGATTGTTTTGTAGCATCCAGTCTGTGGAATATTTGGTCCTGTTAAGCATCACTGTCACAGTTGATGGAGTTGTGGCTCTCCTCTAGAGCAGTGGTGCCCGGGGTGGTCTGAGGAAACCTGTATTCAAATCATCTGGAGGTGCAGCTTCCCACCCACACCCGCTTCTGCTTTATGAGGCTGTACAGTGATTGGGCTCAGCCAGTGGTCTTCGTAAAAAGCCACAGACCTCCTATGTAATTTCTGGTCATCAGCCAGATTTCAGGGCCAGTGATGAGAGACACAGGTGGAGTGAAGGGGAAGGAGGGTTAGTGGGCAGCAGTTAAATTGAAAAATGAGTGGGTCTTTGCTTCTGGATCAAATCCTGACAGGCTTCTCTCTGACAGAGAGTCTGGGAATACCGGTCAGCCCTGCTTCTTTAGAGTGTAACTCTTTGTTGGCAGTCTGCAGTGTGGGGTGTCTGTACTGTGGCAGCCGAGAGAGCTGGATTTCCACAGTTAGACCCTCAGGGGGTTTCTGAACACTTGAGTGCATTATCAGTGTACTTACCTGTTTGGGGGCAGTTGTGGTACTGTGTTACGGCCTGTGTGTGTACACTGTGCATTACCATGTTTGAGAGGACAAACTTGTATGTGCAGATTGGTTAATGAAACTGTTTCAAGCTATAGCATTCCTAACCCAAGACAAACGTCTACTGTTAGTTCCAAAAGGAACACTGAAAGAGCATAAAATGGGTAAATCGATTCATGTCGACCACTGCAACTGAAAACACAATTCAAATCACATGGCTCATCATGTAGTCTCTTCATGTTGGAGGGGAGGGTCTGTCATCATTGTATAGATACTCAGTAATACTAGTTGATGTCTAACTGGAATTTTTTTTCCCCTCTGGTCCTCATTTTACAGAAGCAGCTGACGTAGCCAACAGCCTGTATTAATTCTGTGGATGAGTTGACCAGCGCTCATCTTGAGGCAGGGACTAGCTCTAAATCTTTACAGCATATACTCCCCAGTGGAATTCTGCAGGGGCCTTCTACTTGTGCTTCCTTCGATTAGAACAGTTTGCAGTTAGGAAAAAAGGATAATAAAGTAGCTTATGGGTTGCTGAATGAAGTATTTGTTCATTCAAGTCATGGGTTTTGCTGGGCTCCCATCACACATAAGCAAGGAGAACTTTGATTTTCTTGACTGCTGTAGCTACTGCTGTAGCTTTGCTCTCTGTGGAACAAAGGTGAGGTCCAGATTTGGGTTCAAAAAGCATCCAAGGAAATTGCCAAGATTTTCAACTCCGCCGTGGAATGTCGGGGGTTCTGCTGGCTCAGGGTGATGGTTTTGCATTGTGATGCCATTAGATGGTGTCTCTTTCCC
>NW_006796752.1:3132771-3156847 GCF_000442215.2 Lipotes vexillifer | reverse complement strand
GTCTCTTTCCCTAGATGTCACTTCTAGAGGGCAGCATTGCAGTCAATGGAACCTTCGCTTATGTGGCGCAGCAGGCCTGGATCCTCAATGCCACTCTGAGAGACAACATCCTCTTTGGGAAGGAATTTGATGAAGAAAGGCAAGGAATGTTTGGTTTCTGTCATGCTTTCATCTTGGCTGTGTGAGACACAGGCAGCCCGAGTCAGCAGGCTCTACCCCAACTGTGGCCCTGATACTGGGTCTCTTTGTGTCCTTCAGATACAACTCTGTGCTGAACAGCTGCTGCCTGAGGCCTGACCTGGCCATCCTTCCCAACAGTGACCTGACGGAGGTACAAGTCTTCTGTCCCTGGTGGGCCAGGGTGTTTAGCAGAGAGGATTCTGGAAGATAGGTGGCAGGGCTATGCCAGAGCCACCTCCTAGGAGTGCATCTTAAATGCATGGGAGAAGAACCTACATGGGAGTTTTATTTTCTCTGGGACTTTATGTTAGGAAAGCATTTGGTCCTTAGGGCAGGAATATCAACACTACCTCTTTGTTTTTTGTTTGTTTGTTTGTTTTTGCGGTACGCGGGCCTCTCACTGTTGTGGCCTCTCCCGTGCGGGCCTCTCACTGTTGTGGCCTCTCCCGTGCGGGCCTCTCACTGTTGTGGCCTCTCCCGTTGCGGAGCACAGGCTCCGGACGTGCAGGCTCAGCGGCCATGGCTCACGGGCCCAGCCGCTCCGCAGCATGTGGGATCTTCCTGGACCGGGGCACGAACTCATGTCTGCTGCATCAGCAGGCGGACTCTCAACCACTGCGCCACCAGGGAAGCCCTACCCTATTCATTTTTAAAACCAAAGTCAAGCATGTGCTTGTTGAGCTTCTTACCCTGAACTTCATTCTGCCAACTTCCTTACTCACAGATGGTTTCTAGAGAGGCCTCTCCCTCTAGAAAGAAAGAGCCCTTAGCACAAACCCGCCTTTCTTTGATTCTGTGCCCTGGAACTGTTCCCAGAGGCTTGTCTTTGGAACCGGCTAGTGCCTTCAGTGTTGACACTCACCTCCCTTGACCTGCCCTGGATGTCTCTGGGGCTGATTCTTTTATTCAGCTGACTTCAGTTTAAGCCCTCAAACCAGATTTGAATGGTTTGATTAGTTTACTGGTTCTCAGATCCTGGTCCCCTGATTAGCAGCAAATCAGTAGCATCACTGCAGATTCTCAGCCACACCCGAGACCTACTGAATCCAAGACTCTAAGGGTGGGGCTCCACAATATGTTTTAACAAGCCCTGCAGGTAATTCTCGTACATGTTCTTATTTGAAAACCTCTGAATTAATTGAATTTTTTTTAAGGATAAGATTTTTTAAAAATACAGAGCCAGTTGCTGTTTGACAATTGATTTTTTTTCATTTGTTTATTTAGTAATATTTATTAAGTGCTTGTTATATGCCAGCTGCATGTGCAGAAGCTGCTGAGGGCACTGGGAATATAAAAGAAAAGGACAATAGTCTGTGTCCTCAGAAAGCTTACAATCGAGAGAGACAGCCCAACAAATAGGCCCAAAATAGGCTGATGAAAGAGTCCCCTTTCTTTTGGGTGTTAGTGGAGAGGGGGAGGGGAGACTTCACAGAGGAGAGGACGCCAGAACTGAGCAGACACAGTACAGGAGAAGGCATGACAGTGGTGGTGTGTGTTCATAATAGACACACAATTGAAAATGCTCAGATCCCAGGGTATGGAAGGGGGATTGACACTGGAGGCTGAGAGTTGCTGGGAAGCCAGGTGGTAAAGGGCCTGCTTTGTCTGCCATATTTGGGGGCTTAGATTATGTTCTTTAGGACTAAGCAAGGGTGGGACATGGTCAGCTTTGTGTTTTGGAAAGGTCTTTCTACCCATGGAGAATGGATTGTAGCAGGGCATCAAGCGGGCGTGGCAAGGTTCAGATACAGGATTGGTTAGGAACCAGATGGTGGTGGGAGGGGAGGAGGCATCCGGGCTGATGCCCCCCCAGTTCTGTGTGGGCCCTGGAGGACATGGCAGCCCTTCATCCAGGTGGGGAAGTGAAGAGAAGAAGCTGGTTTGGGTGGAGGAGATGTGAGGTGACTGGGGTGATCACTGAGCATTGTTCTGGACTTGAGCTGAAGGCTTCCCGTGCTTTCTGGGCTCCTGTAGATTGGCGAGCGTGGAGCCAACCTGAGTGGTGGGCAGCGCCAGAGGATCAGCCTCGCCCGGGCCTTGTATAGTGACCGAGACATCTACATCCTGGATGACCCCCTCAGTGCCTTAGATGCCCACGTGGGCAACCACATCTTCAACAGTGCTATCCAGAAGCACCTCAAGTCGAAGACGGTTCTGTTCATTACCCACCAGTTACAGGTACGGTGCTTCCTTCCCCAGGCTCCCCACCTTGGCTTGAGAAATCAGAAACAGGGAGGTGGGCTTGGTCCAGGTACCTTTGTGGGGCTCCTAGAGGTCCCTGGAATCGTGAGTGTTCACTTCCTCAGCAAATAGCCCCCTGTCCCATTGTACTAATAAAGCTTGTTATATCAGATGGCCATCTGAATGAGAGATCCTTGGAGCATGTTAGCTTCTGCATGTAAATCAGTAAGTAAAAGGGCTGAGAGGAGTAGACTGAAAATGGAGCTTGGGTACGAGACAGTTTGGAAAGGGTTGTGTTAACATCTATGCGCGAGTGGGAACTGTTTAGGGAAAACAAGCTCTTCTCCCTCTGTCATTCCATGACCAGCAGCCACTTCAGAGAGCAGCTCAAGGATGTTACCATCTGCTTTGCATATGTTGTCAAGTCTGGGGGGCTAAGCCCCCATTCTGCCGCAGAAAGACTATAATTCTATGTACTTCTGAGCGCAGGGAAGGGATGTGAGGTTTAAGGCAGGCCTTTGTGTGGCTTCATCAGCAGATTTATGTCAAAAATTAGAGGAACTGGTTTTTGAACTGCATCACGAGGCAGGACAAACTAAAGCAGGGGTTCTCAGTCTCAGCACAGTGGGGTTTGGGAGCCAGAGAGCTCTCTCTTGTGGGGGGCTTGTCCTGTGCATCCCTGGCCTCTATCCACCAGATGGCCGTAGTACGCCCTCCCCCTCAACTGTAACAACCAAAAATGTCTCCAGATATTATGAAGTATCCTCTGGGGGGCTTGTTCACCTCCAGATGAGAACCGCTGAACTAAGGTATAGGCGTTTGGATGTATTCGCACAAGTAGCGGCCACACTATGTTGTCCCTGTCTTTGTCTCCAGTACCTGGCTGACTGTGATGAAGTGATCTTCATGAAAGAGGGCTGTATTACAGAAAGAGGCACCCACGAGGAGCTGATGAATCTAAATGGTGATTATGCTACCATTTTTAATAACCTGTTGCTGGGAGAGACACCCCCAGTTGAGGTAAGATTCGTGGTGTGTGTGTGTGTGTGTGTGTGTGTGTGTGTGTGTGTGTGTGTGTCTTTCCAGCAAGAGAGATAGGACCGTAGTGAGTGATGGAGAAATCTCAGCTGAACTCATTGTCCGTGTCTTGTTGGCAGGGGCCCTGTTCTCTGGTGACCAGACTGCCGTGCTTTAGTCCGCATACTGGTTCTATTCTGCGAGGGCAGGGTTGTGGGGTTAGAGAACCGAGGTCTTCTGTCACTGAGAGTTTATCAGCAAGGCAATGACAAGGAGGACGTGGGCTCAGTGTGTGCTGCTGTTCAGTCATAACTTAGCTTCCTAAACTCCATCAAATCCTGACTGAAACATTAGGAAGCTCCTTTCTTAATAATCAAATGAATAAGGTGGCAGAGAAGAGACATTAAATACTGCATACATTTGAAAATTATCTATGGTGTCTTGGCTGCCGACTTGGCACTCATTAACTAGTACCAGCTGTGTCCCAATTTCTGGATTAGGCACTTTATAGCTGTCATCCTGTTCAGCCATTTTAACAGAGCTCTGCGGCCAGATACGATTATCCTCCACTTGTACAGCTGAGGAAACGGGGGCTCAGAAGGGTTAAACAGCCTGCTGGAAAGGTCAGTTCGACTCCAAAGTGCTGCGCTGCCGGGCCTCCGGCAGCAACACGGAAAGCTGGCCGCCCGTTCTGGGCTCTGAGTTAGGCAAAGACAAGGGCGTACGTAGAGCTGGCTCTCGTATTGACCTTTTTATCCTCTGGTCGCCTTGGGTCCTAGGAATTCACTCAGGCTGGGCTAAAAGCCGCTTCTTAGCTACTAGGTCATTTTGATGTTGAGTAGGATGAAAGCAAAAAGTTATTGGGACCTTTTCTGGGACTCTTATTTCAGTGTTTGGGTATCATCCTGTTTGATTTCAAGTTCAGTACAACTCATTGTTCATGATGTGTTTTAGGCCTTTTGATATAACTCTGACATTGCGAGTGTCATCAGTAACTGCTATAGAGACACCTGATCCAGATTTGGATTTTATGATCTCTCCCTGTGACTCTCACAGTGCTTTGGGCTCTTCAGATTATTTCCTCCTCATTGTACACATGGAGGGGAAAATGAAAGGGAGAGAAGCTAAAACATGAAATGTCCAAGGAGCAAAGGAATATCGAGAGGGAGCATATTGAGTGAAGGAGCGTGCTTTCAGTATATCACTTCACTTTCCTGAGCCTCAGTTTCCTCATCTTAAAAATGGGGGTGGCACCTGCCTCTTTGAGTTGGTGCATTTGAAATATGTAATGTTCTTATCCCAGTCAGTGGTCAACAAATAGTAATTTTCTCTTTAGAGAGTGCATTTATTCATGCACTGTGGTAAATATAAAATTTAGAGTCCTATCTTATGTTCCAGATGTGGCTCTAAATTTTATATTATTTTCTGATTTTTTTTTCACTGTCAATTTAAAAAATCTAGTTGGAGAGCAAACTGGGGTCATGAGGCTGACAGTGACATAGAATTAAATGTAATAAACTATGTATAGAGAATCTCCTGTATAAAGATATGAGAGGAACTTGGAAAGGAGAACATTAAGTAGTTTCTATTATCTCAGGTTCAATTTGATGAATGTTTTGTAAGTCCCAGCGTGCCCCATTATGGGCAGTTCTGGGTGCTGGGCCCTGTGTAGGTTATAAGTAAGTAGGTTATATGAGTAAGATGTCGTCTCTGTCCTTGAGGGACTCGCAGTCTTCTAGGGAAGACCAATACTCTTATGCTCGTACATACCTAACAACACCAGGTCACATATGTAGCAACATGCTGTGAAAGCACTAACAAGTGCCTGGGAGAACAGGGGAGTGTGAACTCTATTCTAGAGGAGTGTTAAGTTGCCTCAGGGAGAATTAAGATTTGAATCCATCTGAATGGGGACAACTGTGATTGCGTTGGGTGAGGAGAGGAACTTCCCAAGTGAAGAACCAGGTGGCTAAAAGTCTAGAAGTGGGAAATGGCAGTGTGATGTGAGGCATGGATAGGCTAGGGCCAGAATGTGGAGGTGCTGCAAAAGCAGGCTGAGAAGTGGAAGTTTATCCCATGGTAGATCTATGATTTGATTTAGTGATGTGGGGATCAGAGATGGAAAGAATGGAAGTGACCCCAGCTCAAATACTCTGGACAAGTTGGAATAGATGAGAACAGCATAAAGCCTACTGTGTTTGGAGTTTAGGTCTTTAGTTACTTGGGGGAGAGCAGTGTCAGTGGAATGGTAGGAACCCAGCTCAAAGATTTAAGGAGTTAGGGAAGTTACAGAAGTTAACTTTTAAGAAGCTGGATGTGTCTCTTTTCAATAAGAGCAGTAGCTCGATGGATGATTCGCTAACATGTCCTTTGGACGTTTGTCTGGCCATATCATGATGACGGAGACACTTCTTCTTTTTTTTTTTTTAAGATTAATTCTAAAAAGGAAACCAGTGGTTCACAGAAGAAAACACAAGACAAGTGTCCTAAAACAGGATCAGTAAAGAAGGAGAAAGCAGTGAAGCCAGAGGAAGGTAATGAACTTTCTTGAGATTTGTCATTAAAGTTTGTTTTGGTTTTTATTTTCCATTGAAGCATTTTATTTGCATATATGTATTACATCCCTAGAAAAAGGATCCCATGGTTTTCCCTCCAGTGTGTTTTCACACACTTGCTTTTTCATGGTCCATGATGCTAGATGAGGTTGTCAGTACAATGAAACCAAACTGACAGGATGGGACCTGCCATTTTTCTACATCTTTGTGTTGCCCATCAAATCTAGGGCTGATCTCTCCACACTTGTTTAAGTTCACAGCAGTTTTCCCAGCCCTGTGATCATCAGTTAAATTTGCCAATATAACCATGTTTCACCATCACAGTTAGAAACCAGATGATGACTTTGGAGCATAGCCTGATAAGAACCTGACGTTTGCCTCTCTTTTTCACATTGATGATGCTCTTGAGAGCATCAGCCAGCCAGGACGTTCATGAGCACCATTTTGGCAGCACAGAAACATGGTGGAAAGTGTGTCATTAAAGTTTATCAAGGGCTTCCCTGGTGGCGCAGTGGTTGAGAGTCCGCCTGCCAATGCAGGGGATGCGGGTTTGTGCCCCGGTGCGGGAAGATCCCACATGCTGCGGAGCAACTAGGCCCGTGAGCCATGGCCGCTGAGCCTGTGCGTCCGGTGCCTGTGCTCCACAACGGGAGAGGCCACAACAGTGAGAGGCCCACGTACCACAAAAAAAGAAAAAAAAAAAAGTTTATCAGAAATTACGCCATGTGGTAATTCATGCTGTTTAATAGCATTGTGTGTTGTAGAGCGCCTGGCCTTATATTTCTAGAATACCAGATTTTTTTATGATTGTCGGGAGACCATGAGGCACCTTGTGTTTTCTTAAGCTGAGCAAGGCAACAAGAATGTCCTTTAATCCTATGCCCTCTTTTCCTATGCAGGGTGGGGTGAGGTGTAGGTAGTCATAGCTGAGTCATCTTGACTAAGCAAAAATTGAATCGTGGGTTCATCTCTGCTCTTTAAAAGTCACGCCACCCAATGCAGAGGCATGCCAGCTTTGAGAATGCCTACCTCCTCAGAACCTCCCCTGTTACAATGATACACTCCTCTGCTTGTCCCAAGCAGACTGCAGCAGGGCTGTGGTGAAGAGTTACAGCCAAGGTTTTTCCTACTTGATTTTCCTATCCAGAGTCCTTGGTCCTGTTTTTTAAACCCTTTATCTTATCAACTGAAACAAATCTTGGGAGTTAGAAAAGCTATATGCAATAACTTAGGCATTTTCACTTTTGTGAACTTTAAGCTGCATATCAGTTTGCAAAGAATAAGAATAATAATAAATAAAAATGCAGTCCTGTTTTAAAGTTCTTTCTGTTGTGTCACCTCCTCACCTGACGTGTTGAATCCAGGACCTTTCCTGGGTTTGCCATTGCTTTTTTCATTTCCTTGTTCTTAAAGTATTTGGCGTCAGGAGGTGACCATCCTGATTTACCACTCCCTGCCTCTTGTCTTTCTTTCAATTAGCCACATACGAGCTTTTGAATTCCGGTGTGATTTGAGATGCCTTACTCTCACACACACAAAGCAAACACAGCACAGAAGCCTGAGACATCTGTCAGTTCCTGCCATAGACAGTATAAAAAAAATAAAATGTCTTTAGGGGACATTTGTCCTTATTTACATAGCCACTAACCTGGAGACTCACATCGCAAAGTGCTCAAGGCATGTGTTGCTTGTTCCAAGGTAATTATTACACATCATATATGATAAAGGGGAGGTGCTTCCTGTGGGGATGTTTCTCTGTATTCTCCTGTCAGCATCAATCACCTGACCAGCCCAGGGAGCCCCTAGGAAATATCCTGGAATCTTTTCTCTCCTCCCACACTCAGTCACTCCGTCCTACTGAATTTACCTCCTGAAACTCCGTCCCCATTGCCATGACCCTGGTTCTGGCCTTTATCATCTACCCAGACTGTTACAGCTGCCTCCTTTTAAATCTGTCCTCCACACGAACAGCAGAGAGATCTAGTTAAAAACCAGCCAACTCACTTTCCTGCCTGAGGCCTTTCAGTGGCCTCCCAATGTCAAAGCCGCATTTTCTAATCTTTTTCTTGATTTGGCACACACAGAAAAATGCCACTATTTCTGGGATGCATGGTAGAGGCTACCTGAGGTGGCTGGTCTGGCCATCCCAGGCCCATCTAGTGCACAGCAGGGCCGGGGAGTCAAATCTCTACACCCCTGTAGCCCATTCTCTTGAGAAGTTCTTGTCTGAAGGATAAAGTTCAAATGCCTTTATCCCCTGACCAGAGCCTCCTTAATCAGCCTTATCTCCTGCCACTCCTTAGGCACACAGAATGTTCCAGCCACGCTGAATTGGATATCTGTGTATACCGATTTGCTGTTTCCCCACACCTGTGCCCATCATTTCCCCATCTGGCCGACTCTGGCTTACCTTTCAAGACATGGTATGGGGAATTCCCTGGCGTGTCCACTGCTGAGGCCCTGGGTTCAATTCTTGGTCAGGGAACTAAGATCGCACAAGCCACGTGGCACGGCCAAAAAAAAAAATAAATAACGCAATATGGACTGCATAGAAAGTCTTCCAGGAAAACGCCCTGCTAAGCCCCTCACAGCTTCCACAAGTAGGTTATGTGCATTTCCTGGATGTTCCCATGCTGCCCTGCAAATAGCTCTAGCGTTGGAGTTCGCACATTTTATTATAATTATGTATTTATTTACCTGTTTGTCCTACTAGACTGTGGAAGGATGATCTGAGCCAGATCTCCAGGGCAGGGACCTGGTCTTAATCTTCATTACCGCTCCAGGGCCTCATCCTGGGCCTGGTTCATAGTTGGTGCTTAGTAAGTGTTACATGGATACATGAATGCTCCTGATGAAGGGGAAATAATTCTCATCTAGAGCTCTGTGAAATTGTAGGCTCCCTTTGATTCTGCTGTTCTACAGGTGACTTAGTTTGAAAAGCAGCCTTTCCTTTCTGAGTTCGTGTTTCTCTTTTCCTTACCTAGGGCAGCTTGTGCAAATGGAAGAGAAGGGGCAGGGTTCCGTGCCCTGGTCAGTATATGGTGTCTACATCCAGGCTGCTGGGGGCCCCTTGGCATTCCTGGTCATTCTGTCCCTTTTCATGCTGAACGTGGGCAGTACCGCCTTCAGCAACTGGTGGTTGAGTTACTGGATCAAGCAAGGAAGTGGGGTAAGGTTCCTCATTAATGGGAAAATTATATGTCTCATAAAGTGGCCATCTCTCCATAGTCCCTGTCTCTCCTTAGGGAAACTGTTCTAGTTTTCAGTTAAAAGAAGCAATGAACAAGGATTACCCAGGATAAGAGATGAGTCCCTAATGTAACCTCAGCAGATAATTGCTCCCTGACCAACCCACGGAGCAGTAGAGCTTATCAGTAGCAAACTGTAGGCTGTCTGCTGTCGTCCTTCGAAAAGAGAGAGGGGGCTTCCCTGGTGGCGCAGTGGTTGAGAGTCCGCTTGCCGATGCAGGGGACACGGGTTCCTGCCCTGGTCCGGGAAGATCCCACATGCCGCGGAGCGGCTGGTCCCGTGAGCCATGGCCGCTGAGCCTGCGCGTCCGGAGCTTGTGCTCCGCAACGGGAGAGGCCACAACAGTGAGAGGCCTGCGTGCCGCAAAAAAAAAAAAGAAAAGAAAAGAAAAGAGAGAGGGAGCGGGGCAAGGTCTGCCTTGTGTCTGCTTCAACCAGCTCCCAGAGTTTTTATCCTGTACCCTCCCTTGAGCCAAGAACGGCCCTGATGCGGGGTTCTTGGCAGTCCCTGGGAGTCTTGCCTCACAGACCCTTGCCTCCAAACAGAACACCACGGTGACTCAGGAAAACAGGACGTCTGTGAGCAGCAGCATGAAGGACAATCCTCTCATGCAGTACTATGCCAGCATCTACGCCCTCTCCATGGCAGTCATGCTGATCCTGAAAGCCATTCGCGGAGTGGTCTTTGTCAAGGTATGCACCAGTGGGGGCCTCTGCTCCTCCTCTCCCCAGAGGCTGTGTGGTCAGGATTCCACCTGGCAACCCTCGGGTTTACTCTGAGTTGGGGAGCTCCTTTAAAGCAGGATGGCCCTCGCCGAAGTGACCTGCATCCCATCAGCCTCAGCTTTTTCCTATTAGCCACCTCTCTCCTCCATGGCCATTTGCCCTTCTCCGGCTTTGGGCGTCGATGTCCTGTGGAGTTGCGACCCCATGGAGTGGGAGCTGAGCCTGCCTGAGTCCCGGATCTCTGACCACGCTGTGCTCTGCCCCTCAGGGCACATTGCGAGCCTCCTCCCGGCTCCACGACGAGCTTTTCCGAAGGATCCTTCGAAGCCCTATGAAGTTTTTTGATACTACCCCCACTGGGAGGATTCTCAACAGGTTTTCCAAAGACATGGATGAAGGTATTTCTCACTGCTTCTCTCTGTTGTGCTCTGGAGCACAAGACAGAGCACAGTGGCTGTCGATGTTTGCGTCAGGAACATTTTAGTTTGGGCATTTTCTTCGCATTGCAACCTCTCTTTAGCCTGAGGACCTATCTGCTTTTTCACCTTTTGTCTGAGTTCTTGTTTGATCTTATTTAAACTGAAAACCAGTTCAGAGCACTGAGTTAGCATAGAGGCTTTGGACAGGGGCATCTCAGAGTCCAAAACACATACTTACTTGTGGGTAGTGCATAGGTTCCTGGACACCTATAACCTCTGACAGGTTTGCTGGATGCTGGATGCTTCATGGACTGTGCCAGCACCAGAACTTAAATACAGTTGACCCTTGAACAACAGGTTGGCTGAATCTGCAGGTATGGAAATATGGATGAGGAACCACATATATGGAGGACTGACTGTAAGTTATATGTGGATCTTTGACTGCACAGAGGGTCTGCATCCCTAACCCCTACGTTGTTCAAGGGTCAACTATACTCCCATAGCCCATAATGATAGTGATGCTGCCTGACATTTATTGAGGGCTTACTGTGTAACAAGCAGTGTACTGAATATTTTACACGCGTTATCCTAATCTTCACAGCAGCCCTATGAGGTGTGGATATCGTTTCATCCACTGAATACACGGAAAAGCTGATGCCTAGAAAGGTTAAATAACTTGCTGAAGATCACACAGCTATTAAATAACAAGCTGGGAATTGAGCCCAGATCTTTTTGACCCCAGAGCTAATGTTTTTAACTACTGTACTGTGTTGCCTCCATAGAAGGAGTTTGTTTCAGATGTTGATAGGCCAGTGTAAAGCCATGGCCAGAGGTAACAAGGGATCAAAACCATCACTGATACACAGAACAGTGCTACACATATGCATGACATGATCCCATTTCTGTTAAACTCACATACACACGGACAAATGGAAAAAAGATTGAAAAAAAAATCAGTGGTATCAACATGTCTCAGATTTGCATGAAAATAGGCGGGGGGAGGAGATGTTCAAAAAACGGTGAAGAAAATGTTGATAACTGTTGGAGGTTCTATACTCTTTCAACTTTTGTGTATGTTTAAAATTTTCCATGATGAAAAATTTCTTAAATGTTAGCGGCAGTTCATTGATATTGGTAAGAATAAAGACTATGTTTATTTAAGTTTTTTGCATACTTATTTTCCAAATATTTTACAACAATATTTTACTTTGCAAAGTGGAAGAAATGTTTAAAGGGGTTGGGCAGCATAGTGAACCAAAAAGAAGGCACAGGGGAGAAAGATCACTTAAATGCTCTTGGGATAAGAAAAATTAGAGCAGCCAGGTTTCCAGATTTTTCTTTGACCGGACTGTTTAAAAGGCAAAAATCATAACTTTCAGATAGGGATGTTAGGGAGCCTCTTTTTGTTTTTTAAAAATTGGGGGAAATTTAAAATTCCATTTTCCCGGTTTGTGGATCCCAGCATCTGACATGTGTTCCTTTACGGTTTCCCCAGTCGATGTGCGCCTGCCGTTCCAGGCTGAGATGTTCATCCAGAACGTCATCCTTGTGTTCTTCTGTGTTGGAATGATCGCGGGAGTTTTCCCGTGGTTCCTTGTGGCAGTGGGGCCCCTCATCATCCTCTTTTCAGTTCTGCACATTGTCTCCAGGTAAACAGGAAGTCTTCATGTCTTCCAGGGCAAAGGATGAAGCCAGAGTTGCTAGTCTACCCCTCTGACACAGAACACATTCTCTCTCCAGGGTTCTGATTCGAGAGCTGAAGCGTCTGGACAATATCACGCAGTCACCTTTCCTCTCCCACATCACATCCAGCATACAGGGCCTTGCCACCATCCACGCCTACAACAAAGGGCAGGAATTTCTGCACAGGTTAGTTCAATGGGGGCCCAAGGGCTCAATGGGGAGCCAGCATCTCAGCATTTAATGAGAGTTTAAGAAGCCTTTCAAGGTCAGAATTCCAGATTATAAAGCTCATTACTAAGAGTATTAGTAATTTAATGATCTCTGGTTAAGATTCACTTGCTTGGTGGAACTCCCTTCTGAGCAAATGGGAAGACAAAAACACAGGTTTGGAGTCTGTTAGCTTTCAGTTCTGAATGGCTATATTTGATGGAGTTTTGCTTTTTTTTTTTTTAATTAATTTATTTTATTTATTTATTTTTGGCTGCACTGGTTCTTCTCTGCCGCGCGTGGGCTTTCTCTAGTTGTGGAGAGCGGGGGTTACTCTTTGTTGCGGTGCATGTGCTTCTCGTCGCAGTGGCTTCTCTTGTTTTTTTGTTTTGTTTTGGTTTTTTTACTGTTTTTGGAATGGTTACTTTTATTTTTTTAATTTTTATTTTATAAATTTATTTTATTTATTTTATTTTTGGCTATGCTGGGTCTTTGTTGCTGTGTGCAGGCTTTCTCTAGTTGCAGTGAGTGGGGGCTACTCTTCGTTGCAGTGCACAGGCTTCTCATTGTGGTGGCTTCTCTTGTTGCAGAGCACGGGCTCTAGGCACGCGGGCTTCAGTAGTTGTGGCGTGTGGGCTTCAGTAGTTGTGGCTCGCAGGCTTCAGTAGTTGTGGCTCACGGGCTTAGTAGCTCCGCAGCATGTGGGATCTTCCCAGACCAGGGCTCAAACCCATGTCCCCTGCATTAGCAGGTGGATTCTTTACCACTGCACCACCAGGGAGGTCTGCGGTGGCTTCTCTTGTTGTGCTGGATTCTCTTGTTGCGGTGGATTCTCTTGTTGTGGTGGATTCTCTTGTTGCAAAGCACAGGCTCTAGGATCATGGGCTTCAGTAGTTGTGGCATGCAGGCTCAGTAGTTGTGGCTCGCGGGCTCTAGGGCGCAGGCTCAGTAGTTGTGGCTCGTGGGCTCTAGGGCACAGGCTCATTAGTTGTGGCACACAGGCTTAGTTGCTCTGCAGCATGTGGGATCTTCCCAGACCAGGGATCGAATCCGTGGCCCCTGCATTGACAGGTGGATTGTTAACCACTACACCAGGGAAGTCCCAGAGTTTTACTTTTTTATTATTTATTTATTTATTTGTTTATTTATTTTTACTTTTTTATCTTTTGAACAGTAAAAGACATTCATTGACATTAGACTGACATTTTATTTAGCTGTTGAATATTGTTTGTATGAGAAATTTATGTACATATATAGTGATTGTGGAGATTTGTGTTAACAAGAGATTGAATTAGACTAAAGGTCATTCAGTAAGGACTGGTTAAATAAGCTGTGTTGTCCCCATGTGGTGGAATATTATTATATGGCCCCTAAAAAGAGTGAGACTGCTCTCTAGGTACTGATAATGAATGATCTCCAAGGTATATTAGTGAAAGAGCAAGGTACAGATGGGCGGGCATTGTGTGCTCCTTTTAATTATGTGTCTGTATCTGTAACATTTAGAATATCTCTGAAAGGACACATAAGAAACTAATAGTTGCCACTGGAAAGGGGAACTGAGTAGCTGGAGGAGGGCAGGAGAAAGACCAGCTTTTCATGATAAAACCTTTTGTACCTTGTGAATATTCTGTCCTGTAGAGTATATTATTCACTCCAAAAATTAAGTAATTGATGTTAAAAAGGAACTCTAAAATAGAAAGGTTTAGTTAAACAATTCAGAAAAATGCATCCTAACTTTAAGTGAAAAAAGTAAAATATGCTGACCGTGTACGTGTGTATGTACATACCCAAAGAAAAGTGAGTGCATTGAAAAAAATGCTGGGAGTAAATGCAGCAGAATATTAACTCTGGTTTTAGCTGAGTGGTGAGAGTACTGGAATTTTACATTTTCCTCTTTTATTGCATTTTCTTAATTTTCTCTAAAGTGCACATATCTTACTGTAAGGAGGGTAGTGATTTTTTTAAAAGCAAGGCACATTTGCCCACCCAGATCTCCCACTCTGGAGTTCTAGTTGTGTGTAGGTGCCAGACCTTCAGGTGCGGCGTGATCTACTCTCTAAGCCCCCTGGTGACAGTGGTGTCTTGCTCCTGCAGTGACAAAGGTTGTCTAGGTCTTTTTGCTCTGGTTTAAATCACTGCTCCTTGTTCTTTGCTCCATGGCCTTGGGAAACAAGTGTGTCAGCAGGCAATTTCCACTTTCGGTCCAAGGTTTTCTTTTTTTCTGGTCTTTTGCCATTTCTGCAGTTTACCTTTGTAACCTCTCTTTCTTTGAGAAAATGACCCCTGACCTAAAACATTTTTCTAAAGCTTAAGCAGCCTCTTTATTTGGTCTCCTTCCCTCCTGCTTCCCCTGTGCTGTTGAAGTAGATATCTTCCCCTGGCATCTTTAACACGTTTCTTTGAAAGGGTAAAACTAGAAAACCCTCGTGTCCTGTCTGTGGAGCCTGGAGTACTCTGCACTCCTTAAGTTTCCATCTCACACTCCTGGTTACAAACTTCAGTATTAGCCCTCCACCCATAACTCACCAGAGCTTTGGCATCCTCCATGACCAGGGTTGTGTGGTACCTTATTTGCCTATTAGGTGTTCTGTCTTCCTCACAGGTACCAGGAGCTACTGGATAACAACCAGAGTCCCTTCTTCTTGTTCACGTGTGCGATGCGGTGGCTGGCAGTGCGGCTGGACCTGATCAGCATTGCCCTGATCACCACCACCGGGCTGATGATTGTTCTCATGCACGGGCAGATTCCCCCGGCCTACGCGGGGCTTGCCATCTCCTATGCTGTCCAGGTTAGTCTCTGGGATGGGGGCGTCCTCTTGCTCTTATGTTGGCCTAGGAGAGAGCTGGTAGGGGGCTCTACCCTAAGCCGTTGTTTTACTTCCGACTCCTAGAGCTTTTCCCCGTCTGCTTTGGCAGTAACACTCTGGACTGGTGTACAGTCAGCCCTCCACATCCACATGTTCCACATCCATAGATTCAACTAACTGCAGATCAAAAGTATTTGGGGGGAGAAATTTCCGGAAAGTTCCAAAAAGCAAAACTGAATTTACTGTAGGTGGGCAACTATTTATTTTTGCCCAACTATTTTCTATATCGTATTTATAACTATTTACATGGTATTTACATTGTATTAGGTATAATAAGTAATCTAGAGATGACTTAAAGGATACAGGAGGATGTGTATAGGTTATATGCAAATACTATGCCATTTTATATAAGGGACTTGAGCGTCCGTGGATTTTTTTTTTGGGCGGGAGTCCTGGAACCAATTGCTCATGGATACTGAAGGTTGACTGCATAGGAATAAAGGGATTTAACTCTGTTGCATTTGTCTATGAAATAGGTGCTATTTTTTTCTTAAATAAATATGATTTTGAAAATGGTTTCTTAATTGTAGGTTTCTGTCTTCACTACCCTTTCATCTCTGGCCTCTTCCTAGTCTTCTAAGAAATATATATCAATACATTTCTGCTGTGTGTTTTATTTTCAGGCCCCTGATTTTCCCAATACTGTGACATATGTAAACCCTTCTGGCTCCTAGGAATGGTTGAAGGTCTTCAAATAGATCAAAGAACAATTGGGAACTTGAGCACTGACTAGATATTTGAAGATGTTAAAGAATTGTTACTAACTGTTTAAGATGTGACAATGGTTGTTTTTAAGGAGTCTTTATATTTTAGAGAGATATAAGCTGAAATATTTATGGGTGAAATGATAGCCTATATGGGATTTGATTCCAGATAATACGGAAGGATGGGGTGGTATAGATGAAACAATATTGGCTATAAGTTGATAATTTTTTAAGTTGGATGTTTGATACATGGGAGTTCATTATACTCTCCTCTCTATTCTTGTATACGTTTGACATTTTTCTATATTGGAAAGATAAAAATAAGTAGCCAGAAGAAACCTAAGAAGAGATACGTATCTTCACAGATACCCAAAGATATTTGTCCATGTTATGCAGACTTCCTTGATTACTAGAGGTGGGGGGAGAATCTGTGTTATATATACTGTGTTTCAGAGTCCTCAGTCTGAGGCACACAGGGGCACTGCGTTCAGTTTTGGCCCAGCCTCATTTCTCTTATTTGACCTTGCTGGAAGCATTCTCACTGCTGCACACAGGTTGATATAATCTCCGTTTGTTGTGACTACTACATCAGGTGTAGATACAAGTATGAAGCACAGTAGTTATTCAGCTACAGTTGAATTACTGGAAATGTAAAGACGGTGGAAAGCCCTCGGATACAGGAGAGTTAGTGCCAGCAGTACCAGAACGCCACCTGCATTCACTGAGAATTGCAGTTGATTGGGTGCTATTAGGCATTGTCTTAAATATTTAGAGAATGATTCGGTCCCTAAAATCAGCTGCTGTATGTGCCCAGTTAGTTCTTGTAACTTGAGTTGTGATCCCTTAGATGAAGGAGGTTTTCTGGCATTGGCTTGGTGTGTATTAATAGTAAATTCTCTCTCGGATTCTTGTTTTCCATTGTCAGTTAACAGGACTGTTCCAGTTTACTGTCAGACTGGCATCTGAGACAGAAGCTCGCTTCACCTCAGTTGAGAGGATCAACCACTACATCAAGGTCAGGCTACTACAGGCCTTTTGCTACAATCTGACTCTTCATGGAGCAGTTTTACCCTTTTACAGCCTTGAGTAAATGTCCCAGGAGGATGCTTGTTTTCTCTGCCTTATCTTGTCCCACAGGAGAGGCAGCGGTCTCTCCAGCATGTGTGGAGTGGAGAAGAGAATATCTTAAGATTTTCTAAATATATTTGTGAATTGTGCCTGATTGAGAAACTATGTTCATCAGCTAATTTCCAAAGCATTCCTTTTATTTATTTATTTATTTATTTATTTATTTAGGCTGCACAGGGTCTTAGTTGCGGTGTGCAGGCTTCTTAGTTGTGGCATGCGGACTTCTTAGTTGCGGCGTGCATGTGGGATCTAGTTCCCTGACCAGGGATCAAACCCCGGGCCCCCTGCATTGGGAGCATGGAGTCTTACCCACTGGACCACCAGGGCAGTCCCCAAAGTATTACTAATCTCATTAATTCAGTTAAGCTGACTAATGTAACATTTTCCTTACACTATTTAAAACCATGTATTATTTCAAGTCTTAGTCTAGTTTACTTGTTCTTAACCAGGGAAGGCCATCAGAATCCCATATGGAGCTTGAGGCAAAGACTAACACGGGCCTCATCTCTGAAGATTCTGATGCAATAGGTCTGGGATAGGACCCAGACTTCTGACATTTTAAAAGCTCCGTAGCTAATTCTAAACTGCATTCACAGTTCAGAAACGAGTTAATGAGTCGGTACTGAGATGATCTAGCTCTTCCCACCTTTCCCCAGTAACCCTTGCAGTCCTGCCATGGGGCAGTGTCTTGCTGGTGTCATAGTTGGAACTCGAAAACAGTTTTCTGTAGAGAGAAGCAGAGTCCTGAGTAGTTAGGATTCTCCATTTAATCTATTTCTCAGGAGTTACCTATTTTGTGAACTGCCCAGAGACTTTATTAGCATTTATATCATTATTTACAGATAATGAATACATTCCAAGTTCCAACTAGAACGTTGACGTACAGACATAGTTTTAAAAAATGAGCCTTTCACTGAGAACCAGTATATTATGTAAACTGCATTTTCTAGCAGAGACATGCCCTGCTGATTTATTTTGTCAATGAACCTCATCAGTCGTAGGATATTTCTTAAACTTATAAATGATTGTTTTCAGAAAGAATGGCGGATGGTTATCTGATGAATCTGCTAAAAGCTATTCTTCATGTTTATACATGAGTCTCTTGGCCCAGTGCTCTGGTCTGTGGACAATTGGTGGGTGTACATGTGGGTGTGTAGTGTTTGATTTAATATCACTATTGGTGTGAGCCTCTTGCTGGAAAGGTCAGGGTGATGGTCAGCCGTGGTACAGAGTATACTCTGCACAAACCAGTCATATTCCTGAGGACTGGATCCCCACTGCCAGTCCCCAACCTGGATGCCTGTCCCAATACGAAGTTTTAGACTTCAGTCTCCACCTCCGCCTGCCAGAACACTGCAGTCTTTGGCCATTACTACCCTAATGAGGCTATAAGCTCCATGACTAGTCACCAGAGAGTTTTAAAGCATCGTGAAGTGGGACTGTTGATGACAAAAATTATCCAATGGTTGTATTAAACACAGCATTTTAAAGCTAGAATGGATTTCCAAAATCATCTAATCTATTCCCCACAATTTGCAGATGAGAAACTAAGACGAAGAGTGAAGAAGTGATGTGTCTGAGTCACGCAGCTGTTAGTGGTGGAGTTTGGAGTAGAGTCTGTCTCTCCTGGACTGACTGAGAAGGCAGGATGCCAGGGTCTCATTAATGTTCAATAAATGTACTTTCCCTCCTTTGGGTTCAGCCCAGTGGTTTTCAAATGATGGAACCCTGTTTCAAGGGGAATATTTTCAAAAAATTCCAATAAAAACTGCTGTGCTTGAAGAGGGATGGAAGGCTTCATGCCTCACATTGGTCTCCAAGGAAGTGTTTTTTGGTTGTTTGGATTTTTTTTGGCTGCATTGGGTCTTTGTTGCTGTGCGGCTTTCTCTAGTTGAGTCTAGCGGGGGCTCCTCTTCGTTGCCGTGCGCGGGCTTCTCATTGCGGTGGCTTCTCTCATTGCGGAGCACGGGCTCTAGGCAGTCGGGCTTCAGTAGTTGTGGTGCACGGGCTCAGTAGTTGTGGCTCACGAGCTCTAGAGCGCAGGCTCAGTAGTTGTGGCGCACGGGCTTAGTTGCTCCGCGGCATGTAGGATCTTCCCGGACCAGGGCTCGAACCCGTGTCCCCTGCATTGGCAGGCAGATTCTTAACCAGTGCACCACCAGGGGAGTCCCTCCAAGGAGGTTTTGGGGAAGAATTCCTTATGACAGAAGGCAGTTTGAAAGCCACTGCCCTTCCCGAGCTGCTGCTTAGTAGCCGTTGTAAACTGCTAAGTGTAGAGACCACTGTACTTTGTCTCTGTCTAGTTTACTGGTGATGAGCATTCACTGCCAGGGGTCTCTTTCACAGCAAGGGAACAGAGCGGCAGCTTTCTCTGTGTGGTTGCTTTGGGTGTCCTGGTTTTACTTCTCTGTGACAAGGCCTTGCAGCTCCCCCAGAATCTATAGTCAGTCTAAACCAGCCACTTCTGTCTCCCCAGACTCTTTCCTTGGAAGCACCTGCCAGAATTAAGAACAAGTCTCCCTCCTCTGACTGGCCGCAGGAAGGAGAGGTCACCTTTGAGAATGCAGAGATGAGGTACCAAGAAAATCTCCCCCTGGTCTTGAAGAAAGTGTCCTTCACCATCAAACCTAAGGAGAAGATTGGCATCGTGGGACGGACGGGATCGGGTAAGGATGTCCTCTCTGGAGAAACATTTGAACCTACCAGAATCAAGTCTGGGGCCCATGATTTCCTGTTTATTGAATACCAGTCTCATCCCTTCAAATCAGATTCCTGTTAGATGAGCAGTTAGTGTCTCGGTCTCTGAAACCACTTCTAGGCTTATTTTCAACCCTGCTTTCATAACATTTAATGCTTTTTCTAATCATAAAAGTATACATTCTCAGTGCAGAACACTTGGAACATATAGCAAAGTACAAAAGGGAAAAGGCGCCCATAGCTCCATTACCCAGAGATAATTACTGCTGACATTTTGGTAGATATCTTGTTAGGCTTTTTCTGTCAACAAATGTGTTTACAAAAATGAGGTCCTTTTATACACACTGTTTCATGGCCTGCTTTTACAATTACCAAATATTTTCCATGTCAATTAATATTCTATGACATGATTTCTATGCAGCATTATCTAAAATTCTATTTTATGGATGTACCATCATTTATATTCACCCTGTTCCAATTGAAGGGCATTGAGGTTGTTGTCAATTTTTCACTATTATGAATAGCACTGCAGTGAACATCCTTATTTCTGTGAAGTCAAAATATACAAAAAATTTAAGGTCTTTGTGATGTGTTACCTGTATAGCCTCCTATTTATCAGAAGCCAACATCATTCTAAGTAAGGAACCTATGTTCCTTTGAAGACAGAAATTATTTTCTTGATCTGACATCAGTTGCAAATAGAGACTAGGCCTTCATTTTAGGCATTTAATTTCACTCTTATTCTTAGAAATGTGTTACTATATGCCCCTTAGATTTCTAGAGTCAAGACTTGAATAATGTGTTTCTTTCCCTCTTTCCTTCCTGAATAACATTTCAAGATTGAGTCTTGTCTTCTTTCACTAACCTGTTTACCCTTGTGTAAGAGGTCTCTGAGTCACTTCTCATTAGCTTTCTGAGTTCCATGCTTCCTTGGCATCAAAACTCTTTTAGCTTTTTTTTTTCTTGCCATTAAAAAAGTCTTTTTGAGACAATTTACTTTAAAGAACCTGCTAAGCAGAAAAGAAAAAGCTGCTTCCTCTTTGAAGGAATTATTTCGTGTCAAAACAAGATACTGCCTCTAGGCTTGTGCATTGGAAAGAGAATGCCCAGCCAAGGAGGGTGAATGTGCCTGTCCCCACGGCTCTTACTTTGCTTTCTCCCTCGAATTCCCTCTGCTACATTGGCCCCCAGGGGTGCACTGCTCCCCTGAAAGTTCTGACTGACCTCCCTTCCTGTGATTTCCCTTTAACACAGGTAAGACAGACCGAAATTTTCACCAGGACTTTATTAAACCATGAGTAGTGACAGATGAGACATAAACAAAAATAAAATAATTATAAATAGCCCGACTTACAAAGTCTAAACTGTAATCCTAATAAGCTTCTTCTGAGACTATGTCATAGGCCCTGGCTCTCTACCATGGTTGTAACCACTGTGAGGACCTCATTGCCTTTTTTACCAGCACGTTCCATCAGTACAAAGGTAGTCTAGTCTCAGATCTTTTGTTAAAGTGGAGCAACTTAACCTGTTTATTTGAGCGCCATGCCTTCCTCAGCTTAAATCTTGAACCACGGCTACGGCACTGGGGAGGGCCTCCACCTCCTCCCTTCTACCTGGGAGGGGCCACTAACCAGATCCTCCAGTCCTGAAAAAGCCAGTTCTAGGAAGAGAGGCCTCATCAAGAACTGTCCTGCTACATGGACTCAGGTTTCCCAACTCGTTTCTGGTAGATGGACCTGAGGACTCCTGCCTTAGGGAGATGGACGTTCTGGGTTCCCACAGGTTGTTTGATGGGGGTCAAATCTCAACAGCAGGACTGTGGCTGCAAACATTGGGGTGAGCAGGTATTTGTGCCCTCACTGACCTATGAATAGACAGTCACAAGTCACATGAGAGGTCTTTCAGAACATGGAGCCAGAGGAGGGGAGGAGGGTCAAGAACTGGGAAAACTGCTCTAACAGATAAAAAACCTGTGGTTCTACATCTAACTATCTACATTCTGACTTGCAGAATGGTAGATAGATAGGTAACTATGTCAAACCATTTTTTTTTGGTGGAGTAGAACACTGAGCTTTTAAAATATTTATATCTTTTTGACAAAGTAGTTTCAGTTCTGAGAATCCGTTTCAAGGAAATCGTCTGAGATAGGAGCAATTTGAGCACTGACCAGGTTGCCATAGCATTAGTATAGGAAGTTTTAAATAAACTACATGTGCAACGTTAGAGGATTGATTAAGTAAGAGTACAGCCACATGATGGAATTTGTTGCAGCCACTAAAACTTTGTCTTGAAAAGGTAATAATATGATTGAGTGCTTGCTAGGTAATGTTAAGTGGAAAAAGCAGTTACAATATTATTTCTCTGGTATGATCTCAACTCTGAGGAAAAAACTAAAAGTAAATGTGTCCAAAAAAAAAAAAAAGCAGTAGTGAGATTATGGGAGATTGATGTTAAATCTGCTTGAATTACTTGTATCATTTTTTAAATGAAGAGTCAATTAAGGGACTTCTCTGGTGGTGCAGTGGTTAAGAATCCACCTGCCAATGCAGGGGGACACGGGTTCGATCCCTGGTCCAGGAAGATCCCACATGCTGTGGAGCAACTAGGCCCGCACGCCACAACTACTGAGCCCACGCACCACAACTACTGAAGCCCACATGCCACAACTACTGAAGCCCATGTGCCCTAAAACCTGCATGCCACAACTACTGAGTCTGCACGCCACAACTACTGAAGCCCACCCGCTCTAGGGCCCATGTGCCGCAACTACTGAGCCCATGTGCTGCAACTACTGAAGCCCTTGCACCTAGAGCCCGTGCTCCACAACAAGAGAAGCCACCACGATGAGAAGCCCGCGCACCTCAACGAAGAATAGCCCCTGCTCGCCGCAACTAGAGAAAGGCTGCATGCAGGAACGAAGACCCAATGTAGCCAAAAAAAAGAGTCAATTAAGCAAGGCTGTTCTGCTTATCACTGTGATACTGAACTCGCTATTTTATCCCCCAAACCTGCTTTTCTACCGCATTTTCCTATTGTGGTAGAGAATCTATAGCCACTCATTTTCTCAAGCCCAAACCACCTTCCCTTATGTGTTTAGCCGGGAACTTCTTCCATTTCCCAGCTGCCACAGTGATGCAAGGCCTTGTCTTGTTTCTCTCTCAGCTAAGATAAGGGGACAGAAGAGAGAGAAAACAGCTTGTCCTCTGACTTGCCACTAACTCCTTGCTGTCTGTTCTCACTTTGCCTGAGAAGCATTAACCCTGTGTTAATGCTGTTCCTAAGGTGAAAAGGAGGAGTTTCTCCATTTTACTCTCATGAGAGTATAACGGTCCTTCCCACTCCTTAGGCTGGAGCTGTGTGATGTAAATGTATATGCTTGGTAGCTCAGGAAAGTTAATTGTTTTTGGGGGGTTTGTTTTGGCTGCACCACATGGCATGTGGGATCTTAGTTCCCCAACTAGGGATCGAACCCATGCCCCCTGCAGTGGAAGCGTGGATTCTTAACCACTGGACCGCCAGGGAAGTCCCAGGAAAGTTCATTGGTTTTGGTTTTGGTTTTGGTTTCTGGCTATCATTTTATACATTACCTGAGTTAATCGGTTGAAATAATGATTGAACAGAAATAGAAAAATAGATGACATTGCCCTGAGAATAAACCAGTTTTGTCTTCACAGAATTTGCTAATTGAATGACTTTTCTGCCCGTCTTCTGACTCATCAGGGAAGTCCTCTCTGGGCATGGCCCTCTTCCGTCTGGTGGAGTTATCTGGAGGCTGTATCAAGATCGACGGAGTGAGAATCAGTGATATCGGCCTTGCTGACCTCCGGAGCAAACTCTCCATCATTCCCCAAGAGCCGGTGCTCTTCAGCGGCACTGTCAGGTGAGGAGCTCAGCACCCACATGTTTCGTGCCACATTTCAGGCCAGGTGGGCATGTTACAGCCCCCATCGGGGACTGAGATCTAGTGGCCTCTGATCTAGCGCTTTCCCATGGCACCATGTGCTCCCCATTGCAGAAGGGGCAGCTCCAGTGTGCGAGCCACCTCATTAGCTAAGTGGGGCCCAGAGGCCGTGCAGCGTGGTGGTAAGAAGTCAGAGACATCTGGGCTGTGTGTCTTAGACAAGTTAACCACGCCTAAGCTTGTTTTCTCCTCCATGAAATGGGGTTACTACTAAGCCCTATTGTTGTGAAGGTTGAATAAATTTGTGCAAATTTTATGCAAGCACAGAGGCTGGCAGAGGGCGAGCATCCTATACATGGTAGCAGCCATCATCGTCCTCCCCATGCTGTACTCTCTTCTAGGTACACTCCAAGTCACAGTTCTCACGATGGTCTTCAGGCATTATTACTACTCACGTTTTTTCATCTTCCAGTATCTTTCCCCCGCCTTTTGTTCTTACTCCAGAATGATGCCTGTCTCTGAAATCTGCCAGATTGCCAAAGATAAAATAACTGAAGGATATA
>NW_006796752.1:3132123-3132753 GCF_000442215.2 Lipotes vexillifer | reverse complement strand
CTTTCCCTAGGCTTTATTCTACCTTTAGCCTGAAGCTTCTGCCTCCTAAAAGCAATGTGTTTCCATAATTTGAGTCCATTTCTATTTAAGTTGACTCCTTCTAAATAAAAACAGCTTTAACTATACAGTTGACCTAGATAAGACTCCTTTTATTAAATCACTCTAAAAGTGATATTGCCATTCCCTCTTTAATTTGTAGCAGTTTCCAAAAAAAAAAAAAAAAAAAAAAGGTACCAACTTAATTTCAAATAACCACAGGCAATGTTCAGACTTGTCTTTAAAACTAGGCCTCCACACACACACACCCCCGCCCTGCTTTCTTCAGAACTGGCATTTGAACCCACTGATTCAAGGAGGTTTGGTGGATAAACTGACTTCTCACCTGCATTCATGTGGGGTCAACGTTCTTGGGAGTGTTTACTTTGGCATTTCTCTAAAACACTAATGAATTTGGACAGCATAGACTGGATCTGTTGATGAGGATGTCATTTCCTTTGGGTACTGAGATAACAGGGTTAAACAAGCAACATTAAAGAGAATTATAATTTATTGAAGACTCAGGTCTAAAATTAAGAAATTGAAAGGTGTTGCCAAATCTGCTCTTCCTTCCCATAAATCTCTCTATTTTTA
>NW_006796752.1:3100585-3132113 GCF_000442215.2 Lipotes vexillifer | reverse complement strand
GAATGCCTTTGAGAATACAATTAACCTAATAATTTTGGCTCAAGAAAAAGAACCATATTTTTCTTAATTTCTTAAATCATCATTTAGAAGAGAACTAGGATATATGACAAACCCACAGCCAACATCATTCTCAGTGGTGAAAAACTGAAGCCGTTTCCTCTAAGATCAGGAACAAGACAAGGTTGCCCACTCTCACCACTGTTATTCAGCATAGTTTTGGAAGTTTTAGCCACAGCGATCAGAAAAGAAAAAAATAAAAGGAATCCAAACTTGAAAAGAAGAAGAAAAACTGTCACTGTTTGCAGATGACATGATACTATACATAGAGAATCCTAAAGATGCTACCAGAAAACTACTAGAGCTAATCAATGAATTTGGTAAGGTAGGTAAGGATACAAAATTAATGCACAGAAATCTCTTCCATTCCTATACACGAATGATGGAAAATCTGAAAGAGAAATTAAGGAAACACTCCCATTTACCATTGCAACAAGAAGAATAAAATAGCTAGTAATAAACCTACCTAAGGAGACAAAAGACCTATATGCAGAAAACTATAAGACACTGATGAAGGAAATTAAAGATGATACAAACAGACACAGAGATATACCATGTTCTTGGATTGGAAGAATCAACATTGTGAAAATGACTCTACTACCCAAAGCAATCTACAGATTCAACACAATCCCTATCAAACTACCAATGGCATTTTTCACAGAACTAGAACAAAAAATTTCACACTTTGTATGGAAACACAAAAGACCCCAAATAGCCAAAGCAATCTTAAGAAAGAAAAACGGAGCTGGAGGAATCAGGCTCCCTGACTTCAGACCATACTACAAAGCTACAGTAATCAAGACAATATGGTACTGGCACAAAAACAGAAATATAGATTAATGGAACAGGATAGAAAACCCAGAGATAAACCCATGCACCTATGGTCACCTTATCTTTGGTAAAGGAGGCAAGAATATACAATGGAGGAAAGACAGCCTCTTCAATAAGTGGTGCTGGGAAAACTGGACAGCTACATGCAAAAGAATGAAATTAGAACAGTTCCTAACACCGTACACAAAAATAAGCTCAAAATGGATTAAAGACCTAAATGTAAGGCCAGACACTATAAAACTCTTAGAGGAAAACATAGGAAGAACACTCTTTGACATAAATCACAGCAAGATCCTTTTTGACCCACCTCCTAGAGAAACGGAAATAAAAACAAAAATAAACAAATGGGACCTAATGAAACTTAAAAGATTTGCACAACAAAGGAAATCATAAACAAGACAAAAAGAGAACCCTCAGAATGGGAGAAAATATTTGCAAACGAAGCAACTGACAAAAGATTAATCTCCAAAATATACAAGCAGCTCATGCAGCTTAATATCAAAAAAACAGACAACCCAACCCAAAAATGGGCAGAAGACCTAAATAGACATTTCTCCAAAGAAGATATACAGATTGCCAACAAGCTCATGAAAGGATGCTCATCGCTAATCATTAGAGAAATGCAAATCAAAACTACAATGAGGTATCACCTCACACTGGCCAGAATGGCCATCATCAAAAAATCTACAAATAATAAATGCTGGAGAGGGGGTTGAGAAAAGGGAATCTTCTTGCACTGTTGGTGGGAATGTAAATTGATATGGCCACTAGGGAGAGCAGTATGGAGGTTCCTTTAAAAACTAAAAATAGAACTACCATATGACCCAGCAATCCCACTACTGGGCATATACCCTGAGAAAACCATAATTCAAAAAGAGTCATGTACCACAGTGTTCATTGCAGCTCTATTTACAGTAGCCAGGACATGGAAGCAACCTAAGTGTCCATTGACAGATGAATGGGTAAAGAAGATGTGGCACATATATACAGTGGAATATTACTCAGCCATAAAAAGAAACGAAATTGAGTTATTTGTAGTGAGGTAGATGGACCTAGTCTGTCATACAGAGTGAAGTAAGTCAGAAAGAGAAAAACAAATACCATATGCTAACACATATATATGGAATCTAAAAAAAAAAAAAGTGGTTCTGACGGGGAAGGGTAAGCTGGGACAAAGTGAGAGAGTAGCATCGACATAGATACAGTACCAAATGTAAAATAGATAGCTAGTGGGAAGCAGCCACATAGCACAGGGAGATCAGCTCGGTGCTTTGTGACCACCTAGAAGGGTGGGATAAGGAGGGTGGGAGGGAAACGCAAGAAGGAGGGGATATGGGGATATATGTATTCGTATAGCTGTTTCACTTTGTTATACAGCAGAAACTAACACACTGTAACACTGTAAAGCAATTATACTCCAATAAAGATGTAAAAAAAAATAATAACTTTTTAAAAAAGAAGAGAACTAGGAAATAAGGCATGTTAAATGTTAGACTTCCCTTGAATATGCTGCCACCAAGAAGTATCAGTGTTCATTTCAAATTTTCACAGCACTTTCATTTGGGTCTGTGACTCGGGCTTCTGGAGTTAATGGTTAAGAATTGACCTGCTGGCTGCTGTTTGTAGAACACTGTGGAAGCACAGCCTTCGTGGGAGATGGTGCCATTTGTTATCAGCTCCAGAGATATGTTGCCACTTGATGGACAAGCTCAGTGGCTGGTGTGCTGTTGACTGAGTTTTTAGTAATTGAGCTCGGAGCGCTGTTTGGTTAGTCGGCTGTGCAAACCTAGGAAATCATATAAGTTTCACTTTCTGCCTGCTGTAATTTTGACTTTTTAAGTTGGTAGTAGACACTGAGGAAAAATTAAATCCCAGACCTTCCATCTTCCCTTTATCCCCTCAGGTTTCTCATAGGTTTAAAAGAATATCCAGCTTTTGGTGTTCTTCCGGTTTTGTTAGAAAATTAGAAGGCCTATAATGAGTTTCCCAAGGCAAAGGCAGGGTAGATCAGCTGCTTACTCAGCTACCTCCTGGAGACTGTGAATTTGGAAACTGTATCTCCACTGCCTTTAACCAGCATTGGGGGTGCATACCTCTCCTGGAGATAGCAACATGCAGTTAAAACATATCAGGAGCTCTTGGAGGGAAATCAACGTAAAACCAAAATCAAACAAACAGAACTCAGAGAATTTTGCAAGTTAAACATTTCTGAATTGTTCTGCATACAAATATGAATAAATCATAGACCAGATCATTTAGGGGCACACTCCTCCCTAGATTAGCCAGAATCTCAGTCCATTCCAATAGCTCATCCAGCCCTCCCTCATCCAACTGTCTGGGTTTGAATTGTAGGGCCTGTGTTTCTGTGGCCAGTGCCTTTCCTCTGCCTTTTGCCCTAATGGTTGGCTCCAGGAAGAGAGGTCCCTTCTCATCCAGCCCTAAACACTTTTGTTGACCTTCCCTCTTTCGTCGTCCTGACAGTCCTTTCCTTTCCCCAGAGGACCTGTGCTTCCTGGTCTCAGGAAGCCTATCTCTTTGCCTCTGCCCTAACCAGCTCCTGCTCAAATGCTTTCCATCCTTGTGGACTGTCTGCAGCCTGCCTTGGCTGGTGGTTAATCTGCCCCTTAGTGAGACTAGTTGTCCTCAGCTGTCACTCTAGTGTGTCTCTGAGTCTCAGTCTCCTTGTGGGGGGTGAGCACTTCTCATCACCTGGAGCATCTCTGCCTGGCATCCCTTCGTTAGCCAGAGGCAGTGTTCTCAGTTCTTCCTATTCAGCTGCTCTCTCTCCTTTTCCAACTGCCCATTAATTTTTTTTTTTTTTTCTGCTTTTGAGGAATATTTCAAGCTCTCAACTCAAAATCACAACAAAAACAACTGAGCCCACAACTGACCCACTCTGCTTTGGTTCATTCTGGGCCCAGACACCTTCAAGCAGAAGCACCTAGCGCTCTAGACGGAATGGAAGTTGCTCCAGATTTGAAGCAGAATCTTAGAATCTCAAGGTCTTTCATTTGTCTTTGAATTATTCTGTTGTTTAAGGGACCTCCTTTTACTTTTTTTGATGTCTTAGTCCCTGTGGAACTGGGGAATCCCCCAAAGCTTCTAATCTCAATGTCAGAAAGTAATGCGAAGTCTAGGATCGCTATGTGAAGAACACTAGATGTTATCTAACTTTTGTTGAAGTCCTTCTGGCTGGGGGTATACAGGAAATCTCTGTACCTTCTTCTCAATGTTGCTGTGAACCTAAAACTGCTCTAAAAAAATTGTCTTTAAAAAAAAAAAGAAAGAAAAAGGTCCTTTGGTGCCAGGTACTGCTGCTCTAAAGAACAACAATGATAGTAGTAGCTAAGCATATTGAGGACTTATTATGTGGTGAATTGTCCTAAGCATTTAAGTTGTATTAATTCATCAAACACTCAAAACTCAAACGAGGTAGGTGCTATTATTATGCCTATTTTATAGATGAAGAAGCTAAAACCCAGAGTGGTTAAATAATTTGCCCAAAGATAAGAACCTGGGCTGTCTGGCTGAGAGCCTGGGCTCTCCCTCACTCCGCTCACTGTATTGTCTCTGAAGTTATCACCACAGCCTCCTTATTCACTACCCTGAGAGGTAACCTCTTTCTCCAAAAACTAGGGTTGCGCCTGCTGCCGCAGGGGTCTTGACCACTAGTTACCTTTCTTTTTCCGACATCTTCAAACTCTCATCTGCTTTCAGATTTGCACAGCCTCTGTCCCCCTTCTTGAAAAAAATTTTCACACATCCTCTGCTGTTCTCTTTAGTCTTTTTCATGTACTCTTAACTGAAAGCCAAGCCTTGTTTCTGAATAACTATTTTGAGTTTTCCTTTAACTTCCTGAGACACGAAGGTCTGAGGGTCCCGTAGTCTACTGTCCTGAGGCACCCACCACCGACAGAGGACGATGTGGTTCAGCATGGTGTCTTCTGTATGCCTGGAGGAGATTGCTGTATCCTCAAACACCCCGGGAGATACTCTTGACCTTAATCAGTAGTAGTCAACAGGTAAACTTAGAATATTGCTAAAAATAACATATAAAGAGCCAAAGATGAAAATGCACTTTGAGCAACATAGGACTCCAGGAGTTCCGACTGTTAAAAATAAGTGCCTTCATGCTCAGATGCTTTTCTTTCCATCTACCCAGCTGAGTACTTGATGCAGTGGATGTATAACTTTGCTTTCATTTGTATCTGTGGGTGAGACCAGGACCATCTGGCCCCTCTAATGAGGGTATATATTTCTTTTTCATTCCTGATTGAGTTCCCTGTTGAGATCAGTCTGGTCTGCCTTAATGTGTATGTTTACCACCTGCTGGTGTACGTAAATATTCCTTACATATCTGGAACCCATTGCTTAGTCTTGGGAATCTCCTTCAGCTGGTGTGATGGGCCTGGGCGGGGTTGAATGTCAAGCCCCTCTGTGTGTCTGCCGAGTCTGATGGGGCAGCTGCTCAGTGAGCAGTACACTCTTGTGTACTTACTATTTGTCTGGTAAGGTATCTGATGAATTACTAGATGTATTTGTATTCTCGGCATGCTGCCACAAAGTGCCACAAACTGGGTGGCCCAAAATCACAGAAATTTATTCTTTCACAGTTCTGGAGGCTAGAAGTATGAAATCAAGTTGTCAGCAGGGCTATGCTCCCTCTGAAACCGGTAGGATTCTTCCTTGCCTCTGCTACATTCTAGTGGTTTGCCAACAGTCTTTGGTGTCCTTGGCTTGTAGATTCATCATCCCAGTCTCTGCCTCTGTTGTCACATGGGCCCTCTCATTCTTTGTCTCTGTCTTTATGTGTCTCTCTTATAAGGACATCAGTCCTATCAGATTAAGGGTCCACCCTACCTCATTACTCCAGGGTGACCTCATCTTAACTAATACCATCTACACTAACCCTATTTCCAGATAAGGTCACATTCTTAGGTACTGAGGGTTAGATTTTAACATACCTTTTTGGGAGATACTCTTCAACCCATGACACTAGGCATCACTATACAGTATTAAAGAGCACTTCCTAGACTAAGTCTAGGGGAATTCTACACATTCCTTTCCTGGAAACCAACATTACGGACCCTTCAATCTTGAACGTATGTTTGTTGAGGTCTTTAACTCTGTTCAAAGGACTCAACTCAGCAGACATGGGAGGAATCTGAACAAGTGGTAGAATCTAAAACCTAGAATTACACATTCCTTCCAGGAAGAGGTAGAGAAAGGGAAGATTTAAGAGGTAGGAGATGGGCTAAACCGGAAATCCAGAAAGTGAGGTATCAAACCATAGGTGGCAATTTATCAAGTTATTGGTGCTGGGAATTCCAGCCTTAGGTAATACGGATTTTCCTCTGGCAAATAGACCACAGCAGTGGCAACTGGGCAGTGTTCAGAGACCCCAAAAGGCAGATATTTATAATCAGGGAGCTCACAGATAAAACCAGAGCAAGGTGGGGCCCTGAAACTTGGGAGCCTGAGCAGGCTGTCAAGATAGGAACCTGGGCACATGGAGACACAACAGGAATTGACCTAGCAGAACTGTTCGACAGGGGGAGATTCTAGCTCAATAGGGTCCCGTGACGCTAAGTGGGAATCACAGTCAGAGCAGGATGCAGATCCAGAGCAGCCCGGCACTAAACCACATGTGCACCGACTTCAGGTCCTACTGCCCAAGGTCAGAGTTGATTCCCTGTAACGGGCAGAGGCCATTCTCCAGCGTGCAGTCCCGTGGGGCAGCTATATAGAGACCAAGGCCGAGGGCAAGGAGCAAGAGACCAGGCAAAGCAGGACATGACCCCTGTATGGAACCAGTTGTGATTTCCCGCTGGGCGGGTGCCCCTTCTGTCTAGGTTTGACGAGGACTTCCGAAGACTCTTGTAAAGAGCTCCGAGGAACTTGTATTTTAAAAAAAAAAGAAAGAAAGAAAGAAAGAAAGAAAGGAAAAACAGAGCTCTGAGCGTTATGTTGTGACCCCTAAGGTCAGGAAATCTGCTGTAAACTATGAGAAAGTCTGTATTAGACACAAAAGGAGAGAGAATATTTTATTGTGAAAACTTGCATTGCCATCTAGATAAATGTCACTCAGAGGCTGTGCTAATCTTGTTGTTGTTATTGTTTTGGGTGGGGGGTGGATTGTGCTAATCTTGCCCCATGGGAATTCCCACCAGTCTGTGTTGAACCAAACAAAAACGTGATTAACCTTTTATCCCTCAGACTTGAGATGGAGAACACAGGTTTCACCCTGATCTGTTGGTGTATCAGTGTACAAGGCAGCTGGAGAGAGAGCAGATCTCATCAACCCTGAGGCAAGTTCAGGTAGACTCCAGAGTGTTAGAGGGACAAGCAAGGTCAGGTGCTTTCAGCATCTCTTTTTGATTAGAAGCAGGTGAGCTTCTCCTTAGACTTAGGCCCATGCTCTGCCATTTCAGTTTTAGACCATCATCTTTAAGTGAGAGGGCTCTTCCTAGATGGCATGCCTGCAGAGAATGTCTTCCCCATCTAGACCATTCACGGCTAGGACTTTACCAGAACTATTTCGGATCCTGGTATTCAGGATCCTGGGATTGTTGTGTCCACTTGAAAAATGCATCAAATATAAGAGTCAAAACCACCAAGCAGTGCAACCAGGCATCTAAAGTGACCATGTCCCCTGTCAGTTTAACAGCTACCAGCTATCGAGTGTCTGCCGTGTTCCAGGCACTGTATCTACACAGCTCTAATGTTCACAGCAGCCTACCAGGTCGTGTCACTATCTCCCCATTTTATAGATGAGGAGACTGAGGACTAACTTGTCCAAGGTCACACAGATGGTAAGAGGCAGAGCAGGGATCGAACCCAGTCTGCCCGGAACCTAATTGTGCACACACCCGCCCTCCACCATGATGCTTTCTGCCTCTGTTATTACTGAAAATACTTAAGTTGTGACATACTAATGTCTGTTATCAGGAATTCAAATAAGCATGGAAGAAATAAGTTCTTCTTTCTTACAAAAAATATTAGACAGTATACATGGGCTACAACAGTGAATAAGATCCAGACAAGGATTCTAATCCAATGGAGGAGAGAGACAAGTGAACAAAGTGACGAGTGCCATTATAGGGGTGGGCAGGGGGACCACCAGTCCAAGCTTGAAGGGTAAGGAGACACTTCCTGAAGACCCCATCTAAGTTGAGAGCTGAAGGACAAGAAGGAATCACAGCCAAGGAATAAGAACAATGATAATAATAACACAGTAATTGTAGCTCTCATGTACACACTGCCAGTTCTGCCGCAGGTACTGCTGTAAGTGATTTATACATGTGAAATATAGTCCCCGAAACAATCTTTTTGAGAAGGTGCTCTTTTATCCCTGTCTTACAGTTGAGGGAACTGAAGCGTAGAGTAGTTAGGCTAACTTGGCTGTCATTGATAGAAGCTGTGAAGGAGTCAGGTAGTCTGGCTCCAGAGCCCTTGTTTTACCAGTGCCTCTCAAGTAAAAAGGTGGGGAGAGGTCGCATGTTCTAAGTCGGGGGAAGCATACATGCAAAGGGGCACAAGAGAGCAGGGCTGGTTAGAGAGTTGCCCAGGAGTCCAGAGATGGCGTGTGCCTGCCTGCATTCTCCTCTCGGGCAGAATTCTGCAATAATGACCTGCTTGCGTGTGCACGCCTGGGATTAGTCTCCGCAGACACAGAGACGAGTGTGGATCAGAGCTAAGTTTCTCCCAAAGATTTTTCTGTTTCCCATATGCCAACCATAATTTATGAGCAAAGCAAATTATACTTAATACCTTTCAGATTACTAGACCCACAAATGCGACGTTTAGATCGAGACAAGACACCCCAAATTAATGCAACAGCTCACTTTCCACCCAATATGTTTCATCACCACCTGTTCACCCTCATCCTCCATGACAAAGAGCTTTTTCTCCTGTCTTTAACACTTCCAGAAATACCTAGACCTGTTCTTTTGGTATCAATCTTGATGTCCTTGAGGTGGATACTGTTAGTACAGTAAACAAGAGTCCCCAGACTAGTTTTCAGTGCCAGTAAAATCCTTCCTCTTGAATCCATTATGCTCAGCTTTCTCCTCTGCCTTCCTGCTGGATTGGCTCCTTTCCTGGTCAGCTAGCTGTTGAGACCCCTGCTCAGTGACAGGACTCTCACCCTGGTGCAGCAAGAAGAAAGAGGACGTTTTTCTAAGTTTATACATATAAGAGAGAGATTTTAACATGTATATGCATAGAAAAAATCTAGAAGGATCTACACCAAAGTGCTAACAGTGTTTGTTTCTGAGGGTCTGATAAGAAGTCATTAAACATACATAAGTTTTTGTTTTGTCTTTTTATGTCTATATCTCCTAATTTTTCTATAACTAACTTGTATCATTTACATAATAGAAATAATAAAGTTTTGTAAAGAAGAAAGGGAGGCTCATTCCTGCGACAGGCAGGCAGCAGTGCTCCCATCTCAGCCTCCCCCTGTGGCTGGATGAGGTTTGAGCCCCAATGTCTAAACCTTTACCACAGTCAGCCTGTGCAGCATGGTCACGTACATGTTGGATCCCTGAGAATTCCTGTTATGTTTCTCACTAGGTCCAATTTGGATCCCTTCAACCAGTACACTGAAGACCAGATCTGGGATGCCCTAGAAAGGACACACATGAAAGAATGTGTAAGTAAAGAACTGACGGAGAGTTTTGCTGGCATTTCAGGGCTGGAAACACAGTGATGCTGTGGTCACTCTTCAGCCTGCTCTGGCTGCCACTGTCCAGCCCAGCCTTTCCCTCCACCTCCAGGATGTCTGTGGAGGAGCACTTTAGAGCAGGGCTTCCCAGGCATTTCAGAAAGGGCATAAAGGTTGTTATCTCCCGACCCTCACCTCCCCCCTTAGCCCCCTCCCATGGTCATATTGCCCTTTTTACTATCCATTAATTGAGAAGATATTAATGACAACCACTCAGAATTCAGTCATGCTTTAAAATCAAGTTCTATTCTTATTCATTGTAACAGTACAACATCTTTTTGAAGCATCTATATATGTGTAAGAGATATATCACTTGTGGAGAAAGTGTGTGTATGGATTCACAAACCTCTTAGGATAACTCAGCAGGCCCCGTCCAGGGGCCACAATCTACAGATACCCCTGGCCTGAAGTAGGGTCTCTTGTGTTCCTGCGCACAAGCCCAGGATCTCTTCTGCTAATTCAACTAGATCCGCTCTGCCTTCACCTTTATATTGGGCTTCCTCAAACAAGTTCACTTGAAGAATAGGTTCTATAGTTTATGGAAAGAAAGCT
Source organism: Lipotes vexillifer (assembly GCF_000442215.2). Classification (NCBI taxonomy): domain Eukaryota; kingdom Metazoa; phylum Chordata; class Mammalia; order Artiodactyla; family Lipotidae; genus Lipotes; species Lipotes vexillifer. The sequence goes on along the minus strand of NW_006796752.1, from coordinate 3,121,948 downwards.
TTGACAGCCATGGGCCTACAGCTTTGGACTTCAGAAAGAGAGTAATTTCGTCTACCCCATTTCTCATGCGTGACCATATTTTCAGAACCAAAAATGACAGGCTTTGGGGACAAAAATATTGGAATTTCTGGGACATTTTGATGATATGAGACTAATAGAATAGTTTAGCTGAAATATGGAATGGCCTAGAAAATGTGGTCCTACTACGTGATCATCACACCTGTACCTTCTTTCTAGGTGAGCTAGGTTCTGGGCTAATAATTCTTTCATCTGTTTCAGAATAATTTATTTTTGCCACTGGATTTTTGACAAAATTTAGTTTCTTTTTTTTTTCCTATCTTTCAAATTTTACTTTTTTTTTTTTTTACCCTTCTAATCTCTACTTCCTTTCTCCCTAGATTGCTCAGCTACCTCTGAAACTTGAATCTGAAGTGATGGAGAATGGGGATAACTTCTCAGTGGGGGAACGACAGCTCTTGTGCATAGCTAGAGCCTTGCTCCGTCACTGTAAGGTAAGGCAGTTTGGTGGGTGGCAGGGAAGGGGGATCAGCAGAGAAGCGCAGGAAGATGGAAGAACAGCTTTTGCCTGTGGCATGAGGTCCAAAGACATTCCTGGCTCCGAGCCCAGTGGCACTTCTTAAGAGTATGCCCAGAGATGTTTCTAAATTAACCTTGACACAATTTGGGTATATGGATATTTTGTTTGCTTGTTTGTTTTTATTTTTAACTTCCCTGAGCCTTCAGTTTCCAAGGGCAACTTGTTTCTAGCCACTGAGTAGTTATAGTACTGGAAACCGTGGATTTGAAAAATTTTAAAACTACAAGACATATCCAGGTCATCAAATCCAGTCCCCTCATTTTAAAACTGGAAAAGGGAGGTCCAGAAAGATTACTGTACGTGTTTAGAGTTACAGAGCAAGTGGGGCGAGTCTTTTGTTAGATCAGTATTTCACATATATCCTTTCATTCATGGAAATCAAGGCAAACATAGGGGTTTGAAGTTATATCAGTTCTAAGCAAAACAGTATTTTTACATATGCGTGTACCTATTTAGAAAAAACAATATATGGTGTAAAATTCAAATCATAAAATACATTTTAGTGAAACCTAGATTAACCAGAATGCTTAAGGAATTGGTCAGACCCCTCTTTTTCTTCTCTTCCCTGGCAGATTTTGATTCTAGATGAAGCCACAGCTGCCATGGACACGGAGACAGACTTGCTGATCCAAGAGACCATCCGAGAAGCATTTGCTGACTGCACCATGCTGACAATTGCCCATCGCCTACATACAGTCCTGGGCTCTGATAGGATTATGGTGCTGGCCCAGGGGCAGGTACTGAGCCCCCAAGGGACCTTGGCTTGGCATGTGGGCTTGTCTGGGAGGAAAACTGGCCCCTGGCAGGATTGGGCAGATAGCCCTCTTAGAGTAGTTCTGAGCATTCAGATAAGCAGCCATAATGACTGTAGTCTGGCTGCTTTTGGGTGGGATGCAGCCCTCCCAGTCAAGAGATTGAGCTGGGAGCACTCTTACAGGGTTCTCATTATGCTTTACTACCTGTTCTTTTGTTGATTGTAAACAGTAACATTTTGACTTAGGTCAGAGAGCACGTGTACTTAGTAATTCACTCACATGCACAAGAATTTCCCAAAGCTACTGAGACCAGCCACTATATGTCTGCTTTTTTTGTTTGTTTTTTAATTAATTTATTTATTTATTTATTTTTGGCTGCGTTGCGTCTTTGTTGATGCGTGTGGGCTTTCTCTAATTGTGTTGAGTGGGGGCTACTCTTCGCTGTTGTGTGCAGGCTTCTCATTGCGGTGGCTTCTCTTGTTGTGGAGCATGGGCTCTAGGCGCTCAGGCTTCAGTAGTTATGGCACGTGGGCTTCAGTAGTTGTGGCACGTAGGCTCAGTAATTGTGGCTCGCAGGCTCTAGAGCACAGGCTCAGCAGTTGTGGCGCATGGGCTTCGTTGCTCTGTGGCATATGGGATCTTCCCGGACCAAGGCTCGAACCTGTGTCCCCTACATTGGCAGGCCGATTCTTAACCCCCGCACCACCAGGGAAGTCCCTATATGTCTGCTTTTTACAGTCATGTAGTGGTGCCAAACTTCTTGCTGGTCCCAGCTTTCCAACAGTCTGGCCCCCCAGCCTTCTTCGTTTCCTGCTATTTCCTTGCAGTGCTGTTGGCTATAAACAATCTTGAATCCCCTAAGCTTTTTCACCTCTGTGTCTTACTCATACAGTTCCATCTACCTAAAATGGCCTTTCCTCTTGTTCCCTCTCCCATATGGATCTGCTTATAATCTGCCTATCCCTCAACAGGGCCAGTGTCTACCTTTCCCCGTATGGTGCAGGATGTCTGCTCTAGCACCCAACGTCATACCCTCACACAGCCAGTCCTAAGGAAGAACACTTTGTCCTTATGCCTGTCTCTTGGTCAGGACAACCTTTCCTAGAAGCACCCTAGGAGATGTCCCCTTCCTCTCCTTGGCCAAAGTTGTGTTCCATGCCTTTGCCCTGCAGCAGGGGAGGCTAAGAGAGTATGTGTCCTCTCTCATGGGAGGCAGGTTCTGCCAGCATATCATTCATTTTCTACTGAAATATGATTTCCAGTGGCTGCCTAGAAGTCCATCACAGGAATGGATAATTGTCTGAGTTGATTATACTGACTTTATACTCACTTCCCTTTTTCCCCCTGCCAACTAGGCATCCTGAGCTGTTCCTTTTCTATCCATAGATTCAGATCAGCTTGCGCAACAAGATGACACTTGCCTAGTATGCCTTTGACTTGAGCTGCAATTTTTTCCCCTGCAGCTTATAGGACCTTGTTGATTGATTCCTTCATACCCAAGGCTGAAACAATTGAGATTTATGTGAAGGAGGTCTGGAGGTTTTTCTCTCTAACCTTTCTCTTAACTAAACCCTGGTTAGTTGAAAAAAAAAAAAGAACCCATTTGGGCATGACAGGGCTAGTTGAATTGCCACCTTGATTCCATCCTCAGGGGGCTTTGGGTTTTGCCCCCATTCCTGAGCAGTGGATCCTCTAAATCACCCCATGTGTCCCCGAGTCACATTCTGATACCGTCTCCTTCCTTTACAGGTGGTGGAGTTCGACACCCCATCGGTCCTTCTGTCCAATGACAGTTCCCGGTTCTATGCCATGTTTGCTGCTGCAGAGAACAAGATCGCCGTCAAGGGCTAACTCCTCCCGCCGCTGCCCAAGTCTCTTTTCTTTGGAGCATTGCCATTCCCTGCCTGGGGCGGGCCCCTCATCGTGTCCTCCTGCCGAAACCTTGCCTTTCCCGATTTTATCTTTAGCACAGCAATTCAGGATTGGCTTGTGTGTTTCACTTTTAGGGAGAGTCATATTTTGATTATTGTATTTATTCCATATTCATGTAAACAAAATTTAGTTTTTGTTCTTAATTGCACTCTAAAAGGTTCAGGGAACCGTTATTATATATGTATCAGAGGCCTATAATGAAGCTTTATACGTGTAGCTATATCTATATATAATTCTGTACATAGCCTATATTTCCAGTGAAAATGTAAGCTGTTTATTTTATATTAAAATAAGCACTGTGCTAAGAACAGTGCAGATTCCTTTCTATCATTTTTGTACAGTTTGCTGCACTAGAATCTGGTTTCACTATTAGACTATAGGAAGGGTAGCATATGTTCTTCCCCAGCTGGTTGTTTCATGGTGCCGGGTTTTCTGGGTGTCCAAAAGGAAGGCGTGTGGCAATAGCGGGCCCTCCAGTGGCCCCCCTGTCGCCTCCCCAGCAGCCACTCCAGGGTGGGGTGGAGCGGGGGCCACTGGAGGCCATGCAGAGCACCGTGAATTCTCAGGGCTCCTGCTTTCTGTCCTGTTGTCACTTCACTGTTTCTGTCGGGAGAGCAGTGGGGCAAAGTCCCAGACCCCTCTTCGCTCCCTCTGTCGGAAATGAGAATCACCAAGACGTTCCTCGGTGAGGGGGGAGTGTCCTTCCTGCTTTCCTCCTTTTCTCTTCTGTTTCTCAACAAGCATCGAGTCTGTTCCAAGTGTCCCACTGCCTCAGGTTCCTAACGCTGGCCACCGCACAGCGCTCTGCGGCTCCTCAACCCATCAGTCCGAACCCTGGAGCCCACTGCTGCTTTTTTCGGTGGTATGTCTTCATTTGCCTTCATTTGCCCCACGAGCCCACAGTTCAGTGACAGGGTTCAGGATTTTGTGGGTCTGTTCCCCTTTCTCCCTGTGGTCGCTGCAGAGTCTCTTCCTCTCTCCAAAGTCTGCGACTTTAAGCAGCTCTTGCTCATCAGTGTCTCACACTGGTGTAGAAGTTTTTTGTACTGTAAAGAGACCTACCTCAGGTTCTGAGTGCCGTGTGGTTCGGTGTGTTCCCACAAACCCCGTTTGTGCTCTGGGGCCAGTAGCTCAGGTGGGCGTGGTCGCTGCTGTCATCCGTCCAATGGTCAGCGTTGCATGTCGTGACCAACTAGACATTCTGTCGCCTTAGCATGTTTGCTGAACACCTTGTGGAGGCAAAAATCTGAAAAAGTGAATAAAATTATTTTGGATTTTCTAAAACTCTTGGTGTATAAAATAATTCTCTGGGATGGGAACGAGCTGTCTTTGAATGGCTTCGGGGTCCCGGAGCCTCAAATCTGAATATCCAGCTGTGGAGTGACAGATGGGAGGGACCAGTAGCAGAGCTGGTTGGTTGCAAGGGGCGTGGAGCCCCACTTGCCTGGAATCACTGCGGCGGGCCTTAGTCCCTCCAGCCTGTGTTCCTGGGCATGGTCATCAAATCAAGCTCCTGTGCTGCTAATAAGAGGGTGGGGAGTGGGAAGGGATGTGGTACGATGGATGGTTGTGGTGAAATACATTTTAAATCAAGCTTGTTGAGGGTTCTCAGCAATTCAAACAATATAATGGCCCTTTCAGCCAATTCATTCAGGTTAACTCATTGAGAATTAAGTGCCCATTCGAAAGGGTACTCATTCTAGAGTTTCTCAATATCTCATGTTGAATGCAGCCAAGAAAGCGGCATTAAACTATTTGGTATTGGTTCTGCTGAGTTATCAGAAATCGTATCTTAAACCCAGCCCTTTTTGTAAACCGGTGTCTTGAAAATTCAGGGGTTTGGCTGTTAAGTTAAAAATTCAGGGCTTCCCTGGTGGTGCAGTGGTTAAGAATCCGCCTGCCAGTGCAGGGGACACGGGTTCAAGCCCTGGTCCTGGAAGATCCCACATGCCGCGGAGCAACTAAGCCCATGTGCCACAGCTACTGAGCCTGTGCTCTACAGCCCGCGTGCCACAACTACTGAAGCCCGCGTGCCACAACTGCTGAAGCCCACGTGCCACAACTGCTGAAGCCCACGTGCCACAACTACTGAAGCCCGCGTGCCACAACTACTGAAGCCCGCGTGCCACAACTACTGAAGCCCGCATGCCTAGAGCCCGTGCTCCGCAACAAGAGAAGCCACCTCAATGAGAAGCCTGTGCACCACTACGAAGAGTAGCCCCCGCTCGCCGCAACTAGACTGCATGCAGTAATGAAGACCCAACGCAGCCAAAAATAAAAAAATATATTAAAAATAAAAATTCAGTCCCTCAGTTGTCACATTTCAAGTGCTCTTGTAGCCACATGTGGCTTGTGGCTACTGTACTGGACAGCGCAGACATAGAACATTCCCATCATTGTGGAAAGTTCTGTTGGACGGCGCCAATGTAAGCAACCATGTTTTTGGATGCACTGGATTTACCCTCCAAGAAGGGTAACAGAATATCGTATAATACTGCTTATATGTGGAATCTAGAAAGATGGTAGAGATGAACTTATTTGCAAAGCAGAAATAGAGTCACAGATGTAGAGAACAAACTTATGGTTACCAAGGAGGGAAGAAGTGGGTGGGATGAATTGGGAGATTGGGAGTGACATATACACACTTCTATGTATAAAATAGATAACTAATGAGAACCTACTGTACAGCACAGGGAACTCTACTCAATGTTCTGTGGTGACCTAAATGGGAAGGAAATCTTAAAAAGCGTGGATATAAGCACACGTATGACTGATTCACTTTGCTGTACAGCAAGAAATTAAAACAACAGTCTAAAGCAATTATACTCCAATAAAAATTAAAAAAAAAAAAAGAAGAGTAACAAGGTCAGCAGAAGGAGCCCTACGTGGTTGCCCTAGTCAAGCTCACTGCAGCACGTGACACTAACTTCCCCTCCTTCAGTTTTGTTCTTTCATCTCTTGGGTCTCCTCCCACCCCTGTAACCTGCTCTGTCCCCTTAAAAGGAGGCATTTCCCTGCCTTTTGCCCTCTCCCTTTGCTCTCCTTGCCTGGATTCTTTCACTCCCACCAACACAAACCTTCAACTGTGGGCTTGACCTCTCTCTTTAGTACCAATCTCTGCTGCCTGCTGGGCGCATCTCCCAGGCCCCTCAAACAGCTTCTTGCAAATCAGTGCTCCCTGTCTTAATTAATAGCCCCTCTGACTTCCTTAAGTCTTTCAGGCTAGAAGCCTTATTTCAGTTCTCCTGCCCCTTCCCAGTAAATTTAGCCACTTCCATGTTCTATATATCACCACTACCACCCCCTTCTCTCCTTCTGCCCTAATTTAGACTCACCTCCTTTCTTTTTTTGAATATTGTAGTTACAGCCTCATAGCTAGTCTCCTTGCCTCAGTGTCGTTCTCCAAACCACTGTATATACCACTGCCAAAACGCAAACCAAAATGCAAGTGGATCAAATACTTTATCCTCCAAAAATCTTCAGCGGACATTTGCCTGTAGAGTGGCCTATATTCCTGAGTTTGGCAGTCAGGGTGTCCATTATTTGCCTCCAACCCTCCTTTTCTACTCAATATTTCCAAAAACAAGTCAATATTTTCACACCTTTAAGTCTTTGCTATTTTCTTAGCCTGGAATCCCTTGATCCTCTCTTGTCAAACAAAGCCATGTTTTTTTTTAACAAAGCCATGGTTTTTTTTTCTTAAACTCAGTTCAGATACTATGTCCTCCACAAAGCCTTTCTCTTAAAACTAAGTTCCTCTGGGTTCCTCCAACACTTTGCTCACAAATCTATTTTAAGGTTTATTTCCGTTTGCTCTGCATATTATGGTTGATTATTTCCTTATATTTTAGCCCATGAATATAAACTTGAAGGCAGTAAATCATCTTATTAAATATACCTTTAATTATAAGGTATATTTTGTATACCTTATAACTCCTGGCTTAAGTATTAAGTTTTACATATAGAAGGTGCTTAATAAGTATGACACTACTTAGCTGACTCTTGAATCATGCCTTATACGTGGATGCTCAATGAATATTTGTTAATAGAAGCCAGTGTTGCAGTCTTTTCTTTGTGGTCATGACAAAAAAGAATTTGATTTTTTGGGAATTCCCTGGCAATCCAGTGGTTAGGACTCCACGCTTTCACTGCCGTGGGCCCGGGTTCAATCCCTGGTCGGCATTTGAAGTGTGGCTTAGTGATGTGACAGCTCCTTTCCTACCCCTTTCCTGATTGATCGCCTAGAAATAGGGCCTAGCATTGAGAGGAAATGAGTCACGGGGGTGTGGGGGGCACACAGAAACCTTACCTTGCACTGATGGTTGCCTGCCATGGTCATGAGACATATTTTCTAAATAAATTTTTTTCCTTATTATAAAAATAATGCATGCTTTTTGTACAAAAGTTGGAAAATGCAGATAGATGCAGTGAAGAAACCCAAAATTGCCTGAACCCTACCATGGCAGTGTGTTTTACAAGCATGGCTGCAACAGCATCTCCCATCTCATGGGCTTTCCTGCAATGTGACCTTGCTACTCTCCCATCAAGAGGTGGAGTCTTGTTTCTCCACCCCCTTGAATCTGCGTGGGCTCTGTGGCTACTTTAACCAACAGAATATGGTGGTGCTGTGCCAGTTCTGCACAAAGCCCTTTTGTAGCCTAGCAGCTCACACTTCCTGCCTCTTGGAAGCCATCCACCATGTCAGCAGTGCAGCTATCTGGAGACCAGCATACCGTGAGATTTACAAAGCACATGGAGGGTTCCTGGAGGATGAGAGAGTGTATGGAGATGGAGTGAGGCCAGGGAGTACTGAGACATCAGACATGTGAGTGAAGAAGCCATTTTGGAAGTGAAACCTCCAGCCCCAGACATCCCAGCTGATGCCACGTAAATCAGAGATGAACTGGCCAGCCAGAACTGTCCCCAAATTCCTGAGCAAAATAAAATGTTTTTAAGCCATTACATTTTGGGGTAGTTTCACAACACTACTGAGGCATCCATCACCCAAAAATAGCCAGTGTTATCTTGTTGTATTCTTTTCTTTTTTCTTTTCTTTTCTTTTTTTTTTTTTTGCGGTACGCGGGCCTCTCACCGCTATGGCCTCTCTCACTGCGGACCACAGGGTCCGGACGCGCAGGCTCAGCGGCCATGGCTCACGGGCCCAGCCGCTCCGCGGCATGTGGGGTCCTCCCGGACCAGGGCCCGAACCCGTGCCCCCTGCATTGGCAGGCGGACTCTCAACCACTGCACCACCAGGGAAGCCCCCTCTTTTCTTTTTTTTTTAACAGGTTTTTTGTTTGTTTGTTTGTTTTTGGCTGTGCCATGCAGCATGCGGGTTCCTAGTTCCCCAACCAGGGATTGAACCCTCGCCCTCTGCGGTGGAAGCACGGAGTCTCAACCATTGTTCCGCCACGTAAGTCCCTGGTTGCATTCTTTCTTTCTTTCTTTCTTTTTTTAACGTTTTTATTGGAGTATAATTGATTTACAATGGTGTGTTAGTTTCTGCTCTATAACAAAGTGAATCAGCTCTACATATATATATATCCCCATATCTCTTCCCTCTTGCATCTCCCTCCCTCCCACCCTCCCTTTCCCACCCCTCTAGGTGGTCACAAAGCACCGAGCTGATCTCCCTGTGCTATGTGGCTGCTTCCCACTAGCTATCTATTTTACGTTTGGTAGTGTATATGTGTCCATGCCACTCTCTCACTTTGTCCCAGCTTACCCTTGCCCCTCCCCGTGTCCTCAAGTCCATTATCTAGTAGGTCTGCATCTTTATTCCTGTCTTGCCCCTAGGTTCTTCACGCCTGGTTGTATTCTTTTTTTTTTTTTTTAGAATTTTTTTTTAAAAATAAATTAATTAATTAATTTATTTATTTTTGGCTGCTTTGGGTCTTCGTTGCTGCACGCAGGCTTTCTCTAGTTGCAGCGTGCGGGCTTCCCACTGCAGTGGCCCCTCCTGTTGTAGGGCACGGGCTCTAGGCGTGCAGGCTTCAGTAGTTGTGGCACGTGGGCTCCAGAGCTCAGGCTCAGTAGTTGTGGCGCACGGGCCCAGCCGCTCCGCGGCATGTGGGGTCCTCCCGGACCAGGGCCCGAACCCGTGCCCCCTACATTGGCAGGCGGACTCTCAACCACTGCACCACCAGGGAAGCCCTGGTTGTATTCTTTATAGCTTTTTCTAAACATGTATTTTTTTCCTTTTTAAAAAATTATCAAAAATACTATGTATGCATTTTTGTTAGAAATCCAAGTAGCACTTAAACATAAAAAATATAGAGAGTAGAAATGCATCTTAATCACTCCCTACAAAAAAAGGCAACCACTGTTAATAATTTGATCTGTATTTTTCCAGGCATTTAAAAAAAACACATAACAGCATTATTCATTTAAAATATAATTCAGGGACTTTCCTGGAGGTCCAGTAGTTAGGGCTTGGCACTTTCACTGCCATGGCCCCAGGTTCAGTCACTGGCCGGGGAACTAAGATCCCACAAGCCTCACGGCACAGCCAAAATAAAATAAAAGTCATTAAAAATAAAATTAGGATAACTTACATATACAACTTGTATGATCTCAACTAATATATTATGAACATTTTCTCATGTCAAATAGTCTTCAGAAACATGATTTTAATAGTTTTATAGCATTGTCTTGTAGAGATTCACTTATTTGTTTCATTCAAAAAGTATTTATTGAGCATCTATTATAAGGCAGACACTGTTCTAAGAACTGACAGTATAGTAGTGAATAAAACAGAGAACAACCTTGCCCTCATGGACTTTACATCCTGTTGGGAGAACAGGCAGTCAGTAAGATATATGGAATATTAGATAATGATATGGTCCAGGAAAAAAATAAATAAAGCAGGGAAGGGCACCAGAGGGTAAAATTATAGAGAGGCTGTCCAGTCTCACTGAGAAGATGACTTTGATGTGCTTTTTATATGAACAATCCAATTTTTTTTTATTTGCTTGCACTGGGTTTCAGTTGTGGTAGGCAGGCTCCTTAGTTGAGGCTCATGGGCTCCTTAGTTGCAGCATGCAGACTCCTTAGTTGTGGCATGCAACTAGTTGCAGCATGCATGTGGGATCTAGTTCCCTGACCAAGGATCGAACCCGGACCTCCTGCATTGGGAACATGGAATCTTATCCACTGCGCCACCAGGAAAGTCTCTAAACAATCCAATTTTGATGGATATTTAGGTTGTTTCAGTTTTCAGTTTTCCATGTTGTCTTTAAATTTGATTTTTTAAATATTTATTTATTTATTTTTGGCTGCGTTGGGTCTTCCTTGCTGTATGTGGGCTTTCTCTAGTTGTGTCGAGTGGGGCTACTCTTCGTTGCGGTGTGCGGGCTTCTCATCGTGGTGGCTTCAGTAGTTGTGGCACATGGGCTCAGTAGTTGTGGCTCATGGGCTCTAGGCGCGTGGGCTTCAGTAGTTGTGGTGCACGGGCTTAGTTGCTCCGTGACATGTGAGATCTTCCCGGACCAGGGCTTGAACCCGTGTCCCCTGCAATGGCAGGCAGATTCTTAACCACTGCGCCACCAGGGAAGTCCCTAAATTTGATTTTTAAAGGCAATTTCCACATCACCATTCTGTCCTCTCACTGCTTATAATTCCCTGAGTCCAAGTAGATAGTCAGAATCTGCTAACTGCTTTCAGCAGCTTATCACAATGACCCCAACCTGTCACAGAGCAGTGTGGTGCTGGGAGGGGAGGGAGTGAGAGTCACTCGTGAACCCAGGCTTTCTTCTTCTGATCATTCTGCCAACCTCTAGGCTTGAAGTCCTCAGCCAGATCCTCTGTGTGGGCTAGTAAACCAGGGAAGAAAGAGCATGCAGTGTTGAACAGGAAGTTTTTGTGGGCCAGACCTAAAGATATTATATATTACTTCCACTCAAATTCCACTGGCTAGAGCTCACTTCTGTAGCTGCAAGGGAAGCTGGGCAATGTCTAGCTGTGTGCGCAGGAGGCAAAAACTGCTTTGAGGACAAAACAGCTTTGGTGAACATCTAGCCACCTCTGCTGCAGGGAATTAGTGACCCGTTGGAGCCTGTTTACAGGTATAGAAACAAAATACTAGTCTCATAAAATCCTCATGTCTATTTCATAATAAGTATTGATTTGTTGTATTTTAATTAAGGCTTTAAACCTAATAAGCTCTATAACCTATCAGTGTTGTCACCTTCAACAAGGAAAGAGAGTACTCATATTATCTGAGCACCTGTGTGCCAAGCACTGTGGAGGCGCCTGCAATATGACCTTATTTAATTTTCTCAATTATTGCACTAGGTAGGTGTTATTAAACACATTTTGCTGATGAAGAAACAGGTCCATGAAGATTAAGTTCTCTCGGGTCACACATCCAGTACGTGGTAAATTACATAGAATTCAAACCCAGACAGTTTGATTCTAGACTTCTAGTGGTTCTCTTGCATCTGATGACCTCAGCCTCAGTTGCTTCAGGAATAAATGAATGTGCTGGACGAGATGGTCTCTAAGATTTCTTCCAGCTCCAGTTCTGATTAACGTGGATCAACGTTAATCAGAACTGGAGCTGGATAACGTGGATAACGTGGATCAAATATGTCCTGAAAAACCTGGGTCCTGGTAACCTCATTTGAAGCATAGCTCCAGAACTGTGTCCATCCCTCCTAGCTCCCACGAGGGAGATGGTGTGTATTTGGAGGCAGGGGGTCACCTCTTTTCCTGGGATCTTCTCCCTATCCTGCTGCTGTCTCTGGCCTGGGCTCTGGCAAACTCCCACCAACCCCCTCTGGTGGACTCAGCATAGGAAGACCAAGCCAGTTGCTGCCTGAGTGAGAACTGTCAGAGCTTGGAATTGGTCTCCCACAGCTATGGCACAGCCGCCTTCCTGAAGAGGAGCCCCATCACCCACCCAGGACTGGCCCAGTGCCAGCCAGGGAGGAGTGTGGGCACACGGTTGCTGGGGCCAAGACACTCACCTTGCCCAGAACAGTTCTAGGGGCTGAGGGACACTGTCCTGACCAGCCTTTTGTGTCCTTGACAATGAATCTAGTGGGCTGTGGTCCTGGGACCATTCTGTCCACTGATGACAGAAAATGTGTCAACAGGCCCACTTGGGGTCCTCCCCTACCTCATCCCCATGGGCCTATGAGAGAGGCCTTCCCTCCAAGCTCTCACTTCTCCTTCCCATGTTATTGACCCAACTATCTCTTCCCTCCCAGCTTCCCGATACCTGGACTCTAGCTTCCTCTGGATTTTTTCCTTTCCCCCAAAAATATTTATGGAGCATCCATTAAGTGCTGGGCACTCTGCTGGCCACTGGAGACCAAAAACAGACACATGGAGCTCATGGCTGAAAAAGAAGAGAGACTGAAACAATGTGCTCTCTGTAGCTGTCTCTTTTTCTCTCCCTCCTTCCTCCTCTGTGATTCTCTGCTCTTGTTCTATGCAGCCAGCATGCCGAGAGTAGCCAGGCTCTCTCATAACTGGGGAGGCGCCTGGACCGGTTCTGGCCTGGGTTGTACAGACACCCTTTGCTCCTGTCGGCGGTGTTCTTTACCTTGGGGTCATGCGTTCTCACCTTGAGTGTGGAAAGGTCTGAAGGTCTAATATAAGGATGTGAGCCCGGGGCTGGTGCTAAAAGGCCAAAAAGGCCTTTGGCCTTGGGCCTCCCTGAGATCAGCCACAGGAGTCCTCTGCACCAGACTGTCCAGACTAACCCACCAAGCTGCCTCACAGAGGGCAAAGCCTTGAAGCAATCAGTGGAAGGGTTTTTGCCTAGGGCATCCTTGGTGGATATTTCCTTTGGGAGCCTGGCAGCTAGTCAAGATTGTAGGTGCTCGGTCCTGGCCACCCACCATGCGATACAACCGCTGGCATGCATAGTTAGATAAGCAAAACAGTGTTTGACTAAGAGACGTGATACTACCCATTCCTAGGTATGATCGGATTCTCCCTGTAAATCACGCCACACGAGGCGAGGCATTTTGTACTTACAGAGAGACCGTCACTCCTCTGGTTTCAATTCTTTGTCCTTTGTCAGTACTAGAGTCACTCTCAGAAATGGACCCATGAGGAAAGCTGCTGCTCATCTTCCAGAAAATCTCTGTTGACAATTTTGTCTACTAGATAATAGTCCACACAGTAAATCCCTTTCAGAATTTGCTACTGGGAAAATTCTCTGCTTCTCAATGGGGATTCTGGAACACATGGTGTCTCCACTCTTATTCTTAAGCTCAGGCACTGTAAGTACGTTTGTCTCTGTCTGTTTCCAGTGTCCTCCATAAGATTTTGGGTCTTTCCTTTTGACTGTTTAAAATATATTTAATATTTTTAACAAAAAACTTCCATAAATCTCGTTTGCATAAGAGGAATAGGCTGAGTATAATGAAAACATCGTTCTGGTTTGATGAATAATTCAACCACTCCGGAGCTCTGTGAAGGCAGGAGGTGTTGGGTGTGGGTGTGCCCGTGTGCATGGGGAGGGTGTTGGCTACCCTCCGCCGCGCTCTTCAGACACCAAGCCTCCTCCTGAGCCCTGGGATCCTACTCATGGGGCACAGCAGTGGCGCGTGGGAGTGTCTTTTGTGGCCCCACTCCCCCTCTCAAATAGAGGTTGAAAGAAAGCCACTCCCTGTGGAACTGGAACGCTCAGCAGAATTCTCAATGCCGAGATCTCATTACAGTGAGACATCACATCATCATTTCCCTGCCTGCAAAGCCTGGAGACTTTCAGAGTCAGAGGCTGTAGGGTGTTCATGGGGAGTGGTCAAACTGGGATACTTTGGAGAATGAAAGAGGCACAATTAATGTTATAATGTGCAAAGCATGACATGTCCTTTAGGGCCAGCCGTTGTCCCGGTTGCCTGGGTATGGTCTCTGAGTCTGACCCTCCTTCAGTTAGGGACCTGTGGGTCTCCCAATCTTCCCCAGAAATAGCTCCAGTTCTTTGGGGACTTCATCTAACTGTCCGGAGGCCACCTGTATTTTTTCCCACTCACTCCCAGGAGGCATAAGGCACATTGTGCAAATTCAGCACAAATGTAGGAAGTACAAGTCCCTCTCTTTGGTCATGTGTACAGAGATAATTAGGGACCTCTCCTCCCTCCCCTCTTCTTATTTCTTTTATCTCTAGTGGTCTCCGTACCTTCTTATTTTTGTCTCCTCCCCTTCAGAGTGGAGGGAGAGGTAGGGGTGGGGCTACAGATAGCCCAAACCTTGCTGGAGTGGGTGTGGAGTGGAAGTGAGCATGGATTAGGCCCAGGTTTGGGTAGATCTAGAGGTGGGAGGAAGCAGCCTTTTATCTGGAATCCGTCACATTGCAGGGAGCAGTCTATTTTGGAGAATACCTCCTGCCTGGGGCACAGGCCCCTTGGTTGAGGCTGTGATATGCTGTCCATAGCCACTGTTTCTCCAGGGGCCACAGAAGGGGGTCCCCCTGGATGGGGGAGAGGAGAGAAAGGAGGAGTGGAAAAGGCATCTCAGTTCTGAAGAAGGGGCTCCTGGGTGCAACATCAGACAGGATGCAAAGCCAGACCTGGGACCAGCCTGGGACCTGGGAAGGAGGCCTCTACAGCTGCAGCAGAATCTCTGGAAGCATGACTGGCTCAGGGTTGCTCACATTTGTTTTTCTCTTGGCCTTTAGTAAACTCCCTTTTGAGTATATTGGCTTGTCCCAGCTGAGAGGCAGCTGTGGAAAGAGAAAACTGAACTTGGAGACAGAAGACCTGGGTTAGAATTGTAGCCCTACCACTTTCTTGAGCAAATCAGTTCGCCCTTGCTTTCTTCATATGTAAAACAGAAGCAATAATGGTACGCAAAAACTGGGTTCGCCTCCTGGTGGGTGTGGAGCCAAAAGATGCGCCCAAGCCAAAGAGCAGGAGAGAAGGATTTACTACTGGCAGCAGGTAAGGAGAACACTGGGGTCCCTCCCAAAGCAGTTTCTCCCCAAACAGCAAAACTGGGGGCGTTTTAAGCTAAGTGTAGATGTGTATTCATAAAGGGGCCTGGGCGGTCTGCAGAGTCCAAGCTTTGGTTGATTGAAGTCACGAGGGTCAGAAAAGGTCAACATCATCATCCCTTAGGTTCCAGTTGAGCTGGTGGTTGAACCCTTCAGGCTAATGTTTACCGTGGTAACAGAACTGGGAGTCTTGACAACCCATATTACCTTTGCTATTTTTACTTCTCTTGCCTGATAACAGTTGTTTGTTTCTGCATTCTTTTGTTCCCTTAAGACGGTTAGTTTTTTTTTTTTTTTTTTTTTTTAAATTGATAGTTCTCTTAAGGAAGGAAGAAACTTTAGCAAAAAAGAAAAAGTGCAATGTTAAACAAGGAGACAAATCAACAAGCAAAAAGAAAGTATAAAAACTTGGAAGATAAGTGCTTAGGTACAATCTACAAAATAAAAGTTATTTGCACAGTCACTGTGAAACTATACACATTTTATTTATTTATTTATTTTTTTTCTTGCGTTATGCGGGCCTCTCACTGTTGTGGCCTCTCCCATTTGCGGAGCACAGGCTCCGGACGCGCAGGCTCAGCGGCCATGGCTCACGGGCCCAGCCGCTCCGCGGCATGTGGGATCCTCCCGAAACGGGGCACGAACCCGCGTCTCCTGCATCGGCAGGCGGACTCTCAAGCACTGCGCCACCAGGGAAGCCCAAGACGGTTAGTTTTTAATGATCAAGGGCCAGCATTGTGGCCAGGCATAGATCACAAAATGACGTAGGCCAAAAATGGCTTCTTTTATGTCCAGAAAGCCAGGCTTTCTTGGTTTTCTTTCTCCGGGGATCCCCTACCTTACCTGCTTATAGTAACATCCATCACAGTGTCATAGAAAGCACTGGTTTAGGAATTCGATTGGCAAATACCTCACACGGGGCAGGTGCTCAGCCAAGACATCTTTAGTTGATTTGAGTTGTTCCTAGAGGAATAAGAGATAGGGGTCTGAGCTTTGTCTGCCCTTGGCTTAGAATTCTAAAAAGGAAACAGGGATCCCCATGGCCTGGATGGTGATGGTGGCTAGAATCATAAGGGGACCATCTCTGAAGGTATGACTTGAGGGTGGGCTACCACAGGATCAGACACTGCATGGGGACTTCCCTCTAAGTGGGAACCATGTGGCCTACCTCCACCATCTTGTTGGGGAGCCCACACCTCACAGTGTAACACTGAGAGCCTTGACCAAGCAATGAGGAGGGGGTTAGTGCCCTGGGGCCTCCATTCCAGGTCCTGGACCTGCCATCCCTAGAATCTGACTGCAGTCTGGCCCTGTGTGCTGTGTGTGTCTCTCTTCCAGGAGCCACATCCCACCCTCAGGAGCCAGAAGGAGGGGAGGAAGTTTGTCAAAGTTCAACACACTTAGGAATGTTGACCAGGCAAGTCTCCCATTAGGGGAATAAATTTCTGTGTCTTAAAGAAAAGGCTTCAAATGCTATATCTGATTTTGAGGAGGCTCTGAGAAACATTCCTACCTAGCCAAGACACCCAGAATGTAGCTGGACCCGAATGAAATGTGGCCAGTGGGTCACAAGACAGATGACCGACCCATCTTTCTAAACTACGACAATCTCCCAAACCAGAGTCACCATCACAGCCACTGCCCAATTCCCTGCATTTGTGCAAAAGCCTCTACTAAAACCCCCATGCCTGCCAGCACCACCCACCCCAGCCATCCCCAGAACACCATCCTCATGTGCCCAAACCACCAAAACCATCTGAGTTAACTCAAAGGCTGCAACAGTGTACTAGGTTACATGTGAGATATTCCAAGGTCCCCACACTGCAGTGGGGGAGAGAAGGGGGTAAAGCAAAAGTCTAGACGTGTGTGGAAGGACCACCATGGAGGAGCTCTCATGCAGTGGACACTGGTGTGCTCACACAGAGGAAAGTGAGCCATGGGACTGGCCTGGGGGGTGACCAGGTCCTTCTGTTAGTAAGTCCACATTACCTAATGGCACCTTGGGACTCTGAGCAATCGGGTGACACTGTTGGAGAAACCCAAAGAAGGGCCCTTAGGACCTTGTCATATTGTGGAAGAGATGGAGTGGACACCCATGTAGTTAACAGAGCCAAGGCAAGAACAAAGCAAGGACCACTGTGGGAGAGGGTTGGGGTGTTTGGAGGTAGTGGATAGAGACCGGTGAGGTTGTTTAGAGAAGCATTTCAAGAAGTGTAGGCTCTTAAGCAACAATTTGAGGAAGAAGGAACATGACATGTTGGAGAGGGGAAGGCAACTTATAAAAAGCGGAAGCCAGCAGTTTTGTGGAAATTGCAGCAGTAACAGTATTTGTACCAGCATGTACATTATCCACAAGCACTTTCATCTCACATTGTCTCAGCTCATCCTCCCAACAGCCCTATGAGGGGAGCATCCTTGTCATCACATCCAGGTGAGAGAGGCCTTGAAGACAGATGGAACTTCTAGAGGAGGAGACATGGGGGAAGGGCCTCCAGGCAGAGGGAACTACATGAGCAAAGGCATAGAGATGGGGAAGGACTGACTGCGGGGATGCAGAGATTAGTGCAGGGTTTCCACATGCAGAGTGAAGTCTGAGAACTATTCATCAGTTGATGGACCATTCATCATTTTTGGCCGTTATGAATGATGCTGCTATGAACACTTGTGTACACATTTTGGTGTGAACACATGTTTTCATTTCTCTTGGGTATATACCTAGGAGTGGAACCGCTGGATCATGTGCTAATTCTATGATTAACCATTTGAGGAACTGCTAGATGGTTTCCAAAGCAGCTGCACCATTTTACATTTTCTACGGGATTTCTTGCCCTCCAGCTTCTAATTGGATTTGACCAGTGGGAGGCACATTACATTACAGACATCAGAGGGTAAAGCAGAGTGAGGATGAGGTATTTTATTTTCTGCAGGATTGCCATAAACCAGCTGCATCTCACTACTGAAGGCCAGAGCTCTTGTCAATGATCCACCAAGAGTTACTGGTGGGTCTCCACCAAACTAAGGGCTCCAGGCTCCTCTACTGATGTCTCTGTCCCTTGGCTTTTTTAAAAATTGTGGTAAAATATACACAATATAAAGCTTACCATTTTAATCTTTTTTTTTTTTTTTTTGCCACACCGTGCAGCTTGCAGGATCTTAGTTCCCCGACCAGGGATCCAACCTGGGCCCCCTGCAGTGCAAGCAAGGAGTCCTAACCACTGGACCGCCAGGGAATTTCCCACATTTTAATCATTTTTAAGTGTACAGTTGAGTGGCATTAAGTGCATTCACATTGTTGTGTAGCCATCACCCTCATCCATCTCCAGAGCTTTTCCATCTATCTGAACTGAAACTCCACACTCATTAATCGATGCCCCTCTCCTCTCTCAGCCTTGAATGGGCAGGGCTCCCCTGCGTGGCTACCCTGGAGCACTGCACCGTGCCTTGTGGTTCCACTAACTCCTGCCCACACACCTTTGTAAATCTCTCTTAAACTATCTTCAATTTACTCAACTTGAGTGAACCATTTATCTCCCGCCACACCTGGTACAACAACTCTCTGAGGCAGTGCCTAAAATTATCATCACCATTGTACAAATGAGAAAACCAAGGCAGGGGAGGCTGAATAACTTTCCCAAGGTCCTCGCCTAGTAAGGGGAGAACTAGGATTTCGACTCAGCAATCTGGCTCCAGGACAGCTGAGATAAAAGCAAAGCCTACAGAATGTGACAACTGACAAACACGAGGATCCCGGGCAGGTGAAGAGTTCAAGCTGACCAGAGGCTGGAGCAGGGATGGGGGTGACTGGGAGGCTGGAGAGGCCTCCAGAGAGACTGTTTAGCACCTGGGCAGAGGGGAGCAGGAAAGATGAGCCCAGTCTGCATCATGCTGAGCCAGAATAGCATATCCCGGGGGGAGACACCACCGCTGCCAGTGGCTGCCCCATCCCTCACCGAGCTGACCCAGGCGGTCGGCTGAGACTCGCAGGAAGAGGCCGAGAGGACCTTGACTGGGGTTGAGCTCCATGGGCCAGAGGTGAGGCTGCTCTGGGAATGAAGCTGTCCCAACCTGTCCCAGGCTGGGGCCCTGTGGCCCTGCTGAGTAGCCAGGCCTGGATGTGACTGGCGTGACCAAGTGGATTTATTCCATTGTGAGAAGACTCCTGGGATTGCCTCCCAACATGACACTGCCTGATTGTCCTGGGATAACCGTAGAGGTCAGACAGTGCTGGAGAGGAGGGTGGACGGACAGAGCTAAAGAGAAGGCTGGAGCGCACTGGCAGCCCAGGGCTGGAGGCAAAGGGGTGAGGGACGTGCAGGCCCGAGATGTTCTCCCTGCTCAGCGGGCTGGCTTTACTGGCTGTCTCCTTCCTGCTCCTGAAACTTGGCACCATCTACTGGGAAAGGAGCCACCTTCCTCCTGGTCCTTTCCCCTTCCCCATCCTTGGAAACCTATGGCAACTAAGCTTTCAGCTGCACCCAGAGACACTTCTCCAGGTAGGGAATCCGTCCTGAGTTGGAGGCCCTCCGGAGAGGTGGGCACACGGACCCTCCCTCTCAGCCCAGGGACACTAGAAGCAAGGAACTGGGCTCAGACACGCCTGGGGAGGTGAATCCTGCACCTGCCACTCACCTGCTCTATGACCTTGAGCCTCAGTTTCCTCGTCTGTCAAATGCAGGGTTGTTGGGGGATTGCAAACATTGAATGTAAAAATTTTGCACAGGGACGTCCCTGGAGGTCCAGTGGCTAAGACTCCACGCTCCCAATGCAGGGGGTGTGGGTTCGATCCCTGGTCAGGGAACTAGATCCCACATGCCACAACTAAGAGTTCACATGCCACAAGTGAGACCTGGAGCAACCAAATAAATAAATAAATAAATAAATAAATATTTAAAAGAAAAAAAAAAAAGACTTTGCACAGAGGTCACCCAAGAGGATTCTGCGGCAGAGCTCCACTGCCAATGTAATGAGGTGGAGAAAACTCTTTAGCAGGACTCTGCTCCAGGAGAGCACTGTTTGTGGCTGGAAGGAATTTTCTGAAAAGCCACTTGGGATGGGAACTGGGGAGAATGGGACCCCCAAGGGCACACTCAGGTAGCACTGCTACACCAAGCCCCCTTCTAGGGTGGGTGGATCCCACCAGTGGGAGGGCTTTGTTGCCCTGAGCGGGGGGTTGGAAATCCGGGCCAGAGCTGACTTATTGCTGAGAATTGGAGGAGACAATTCCCCTCCCCTGACAATGCTCAGTTCTCATCAATGTTGACTAAGTATTTTATAAAATTCTGGTTGAAGATTCTAGATGACCATGATCCCCAGGCTTCTCATGTAGTAGGAAAAGCACTGCACTGAGAGTCGGGAGACCTGGGTATGAAGCCCTGGTCTTTTGCTTTCTTTTTTGGCCTCCATTTTCTTTCTTTGTTTTTCTTTTTCTTTTTTTGGCCACACCGTGAAGCCTATGGGATCTTCATTCCCCGACCAGGGATTGAACCCACGCCCCTGGCAGTGAGAGCATCAAGTCCTAACCACTGGACCGCCAGGGAATTCCCTGGCCTCCATTTTCATAAACTAGAGATTATGATACCTACCTCGCACACTTATACTGAAAGTGCACTCAAGTAATATATGTAAAGGCCACACTGGACACTGAGCCCTGAAGAAAGTATAGTTATAATTGACTATCATCTGTAAAATGGGTAGAGCATACCCACCTCCCAGGATCCTTGGGGTCCAAACCAGATGCCGTATGTGTAAGTGCTGGGCCTTGACTATTCTAGGTGCTCAGGGAGCCTGTGATATGACCCCAGCT
The DNA here is from genome assembly GCF_000442215.2 of Lipotes vexillifer. Classification (NCBI taxonomy): domain Eukaryota; kingdom Metazoa; phylum Chordata; class Mammalia; order Artiodactyla; family Lipotidae; genus Lipotes; species Lipotes vexillifer. The sequence continues at coordinate 3,100,913 of NW_006796752.1, read as the reverse complement.
GGCACTAGTGCTGGCTGTGGGAACCCAGGGTTTGGCTTGTCTGACAAACGGGGTGGCAGGTGCTCTGAGAAGGTGCACCTGAGGTAAGTGTTGGGTGCGAGAAGGTGGAGATTCATGCCAAGAGGAAGGTACCCGGGAATGGGGCCATCTGAGCTTTCTCTGCAGCCCTGGGACCCTGTCTCTCCACAGCTGGCCCAGGCTTACGGCAACGTGTTCACCGTGTGGGTGGGCCCAACGCCCGTGGTGGTGCTGAGCGGCTTCTGGGTGTTGAAGGAAGCCCTGGTCTCCAACTTGGAGCAGTTCTCAGGCCGGCCCCTCACCCCGCTCT
>NW_006796752.1:3095125-3099977 GCF_000442215.2 Lipotes vexillifer | reverse complement strand
CCCCCCGCTCTTCCGGGACGTGTTTGGAGAAAGAGGCAAGGCTGCCTTCTCTGCTGGGAATGGGGTGGCTGGATGGTGACTGCACTCAGGAGTCCCCTGGGGTGACCCAGAACTGTGAACAGGGAGGAATCTGCCAGGAGGACTCGGGTCTCCTCAAACACCACTGTGCGAGGGGAGGGGGGCAGCATGGGAAGGAACCAGCTCTGGAGGGTCAAAAAGACCTGAGTCAAGTCTCAGCTGTGCCCCTGCCAGCTGTGTGACCGGACGAGGCAGCCTCACTCTCCGTCCCTCAGTGTGCCCGTCTGTTAGATGGGGATAGTGACTGCTCTCGCCTCCCCGGGATGTGGGGGAGATTAAGTGAGCCCTATAGCCAAAAGTGCCCAGGACAGCGCCTGGCTCAGCAAATGCCCTTCCCCCCGCCTCCTCCCCTCCAGGCTCCGTCCTCCCTTCCCTTCTTTGTCTCCTCCTCCATTTCTTGTGGGGACTCTTAAAGGCAAAATCAGATTGGCAGCTTGGGAGGAGGGCATAGCTGAGCCCACCTTGATGGCACCAGGCTCACGGACCACGTGACCGCCAAATGCCCCTCGGTCAGAGCACCAGTCCTGAGCTGATTGGGAAGGCTGCCCAGGGGTCTGCTCTCCCTGCCTGAGTGAGAGCCAGGTGGCCCTGGCCTGGGAGCCTGGGACAGGCTGCTGACTGTCCCCCAACCCGGGCCCAGGGGTCATCTGCAGCAATGGGCACACGTGGAGGCAGCAGAGACGCTTTTGCCTGGCAACGCTTCGGGAGCTAGGCCTAGGCAAGCTGGCACTGGAGCTGCAGTTGCAGGGAGAGGCGGCAGAGCTGGCAGAGGCCTTCCACCAGGAGCAGGGTAAGGAGCGGCTGGGGCAGGACCACCCTAATCCCTCCACAACAAACATGCACACTCCTGCAAGGAGGCTGAGCCCTCGGGTGTGTGTGTGTGTGTGTGTGTGTGTGTGTGTGTGTGTGTGTGTGTGTGTGTATAAAGGGGTGGACCCTTTGCGGGTCCAGTAGGGGATTTGTGCTACATCAATAATTCAGGAGTTTCTGTAAGGTGGGCAAGTGGGCAGACAGAGACCCAGGAACGTCCAGTCCATTGAGAAGCCTGAAGCCCTTCTCTACAGGTGGGGAAATGTCCTCCCTCAACATCTTGAGCCTTTTACACCACAGACCCTTTGCACATGCTCTTCCCCCTCTGGAATGTCCTAATCCACTCCCCTTCCCTCTCTGTGAGAAACCACTGCTCCTTTCAGACCTGGCTGACATCACCTGCCTAAGAAGCCCTCCCCAAATCCCAGGCACAGCTGTTCCCTGCATCCTTTGTTCCCAGCTGGAACATACCTGCCCCACGTTCTAGTGTGTTTAAATGGGTCTGTGTCCCACACCTCTCCCTGCAAACCCAGCGCCTGTCACCAAGCCTGGCTCATAGAAGTTGCTCCGTAAGCATTTGCTGAGTGAATGACTGAAGACTGGGAATGAATGAGTGATGCAATGAGTGACCTTATACAGACTGGATGAACACTCAGGGCAGTGCTCTTTTCGCCTCCTCGCCCTGAGCCCTGCCCCTCTGCTCTCAGGTAGACCCTTCGACCCTTGGGTACACATTGTCACGTCCACGGCCAGAGTCATTGGGGCCCTCATGTTTGGCCGCCGCTTCCTCTTGGAGGATCCCTTCTTCCAGGAACTGATTCAAGCCATCGACTTTGGCCTGGCCTTTGTCAGCACTATTTGGCGCAGGGTAAGCTGGCCCTCGGGGAGGCAGGTGTGCCGACCATTGGACAGCTGGGGGCCCAGGGCAGGCCGGGGCCTCAGCCAGGGCACAGCAGGGAGGGTGTCAGGTAGGCAGGAGGGAGGCCATGGGGCCTGATTCTGGGTTCCTCAGGCAGCCTCTGCTCAGCAAAATTACAATTCACAGCATCAAAGTTCCTTTATTGTGGTTGGGCATGGAAGTGTGGGCAGGGAATAAGAGACAGGTTAAACCCCCTTAAATACAGCTATCTGGGCCTGCGACATCCTAGCTGAGCCCTGGGTCCAGTCTCTGCTACTACTGCCTTCATTACTGTCTAGATTACTTTGGGAGTGTGGAGAGTTTCCAGATGACGGGCGGTCCTGGGATGCCTATGTCAGAGGTTCTAGACCACTTTGGTGCCCTCAGCACCATTCTGAGCTGCCCTGGCTCAGGGTCAGCACCTGAGCAGCCCCTGGGCAGGCCTCTTCCCCCACAGCTGTATGATCTGTTCCCCTGGGCCTTCCGCCGCCTCCCAGGCCCCCACCAGGAGATGTTTAGGTACCAGAAGGCTGTGCGAGGCTATATCTGCCGGGAGATCAGCAGACACAAACTCAGGACACCTGAGGCCCCCAAGGACTTCATCAGCTGCTACCTGGCCCAGATCACTAAGGTGGGCCTGAAACAGCTGCAGATGGAGGGAGGGAGGGACAGAGGAGGGTATCTTCCGGGCTGCATCTCATTTCAAGGCCACGGCCTCAGTTCCTCATCCTGGCCTGTTTTTCAGAGCACGCTGAAGCAGCAACCGTTTGGATTTTTCCCTCCCTATCTTTTCCCAGGCCAGCGCTGACTCCTGCAGACATGGGTAGGGTGGGAAGCAGGGGACCTGGCTGATGTCAGGGCAGTTTCCCCCTCAAAAGTCAGTGCAGTCCTGGGACTCAGGCCTTCTGACCCCGGAGGAGTTCTGGTCCCACAAGTTTAGGGATAGGCCAGGCCTCAGTCAGGGAGATGCCAGGGCTCTGTGAGAGGAGAGCTTCAGACTCGGAGCTGCTCTCCCCACCACTCATCCCCCACCCACCAGGCCATGGACGACCCTGTCTCCACATTCAATGAAGAAAACCTGATCCAGGTAGTGGTCGAGCTGTTTCTGGGAGGCACCGACACCATGGCCACTACCCTGTGCTGGGCACTCATCTACATGGTCCAGCATGGAGCCATCCAGGGTAAGGGGGCCGTGGTTACACCCTGCTGACTGCCCCATGCCCATTACCCCTGCTGTGGGCTTCTGGGCTGAAGGAACCTGTCCCCATCGCTGTCTTTGGTCTGCGGCCCCAGGGGTGGGTCCTGCTCTCACTATTATGGTGTAGGAGGTGTTCGTGGCTTTGAATCAGATGGAGGGGCTGGGGGGTGGGGACTTCTAGTCCCACCCTGCTACTTACTGAATGATCCTGGGTAAGTAATTCAACCACTTAGGAACAGTGTGAAATGAGACAACATTATTTCACCCATTCAGTAATGATCCAGCACCTACTAAGTGTCAGGCCCTGTGTCAATGTCCACTCAAGATCACAAAGGAAAAAAAGGTGGCTAGAGTTCTCTCAGGGACAAACTGGCCATGACCTAAGTTCAGATTCTGGTTCCACTAGTTTTGTGACCTTCAGAAAAGTACCTGTCCTGTCACAGCCTCAGTTTTCTTGTCTGTAAAGTGGAGACAACAGTTCCTACCCCATAGGACTCTTTGTATGTAGAACACTTGGCACATAGTGGGTGCTGAAATCTGAGTCCTAGCCCTTCCCTCAAGTTCCCCTCGGAGGAGCAAATCCTGCCAAATCTTGTTCACAAGCTCTGCCTCAGAGAGGGACTGCCACTGTTGGGACCAGGGGTGGCTGAGTGGGGTAGGGCAACCTAGGGGCGATGAACCTTGGCGACTGTCTCTGGGTGGGGACGAGGACGGTGGGGCGTGGTGGGGAGGTTGGCCTGCAGCCCTTCCCGGGACCCACGCAGAGCCGCCTGCAGAGAGGGTGCACTGGGAGCTGGATGTGGTGCTGGGCACCTCCCAGACCATCCACTACTAGGACCGCAAGCTACCGCCCTACACCCGCACCGTCCATGAGGTGCAGCGCCTCAGCAGTGTCGTGACCACAGATGCCGTGCGCCAGTGCGTGACCTCCACCCATGTGCGTGGCCACCCCGTGCCCAAGGTACGTGGCCCCAGTGTGACCTCATGCCCGATCCAGTGCCTGCAGAAAGCAGCCTTCGCTGGGCTGCCTGCCCGGCATAGCCACCTGCTACAGCTTCTGCCTGTCTGCCAACTCAGTCAATCATCCATCCATCCATCCATTCATCTCTATCTATGGCATTCCAGATGGAGAGTTATGATTGTAAAAGAATACACTCAATTAGGGATATTTTTAAATGTTCTGTGTTGTTCAGAAGTAACCCCTGCAGACATTTTAATGCACCTCTTTCCAATCTTTTTTGTCCACATATATTTTACATAGCTGTGATTATGCTGAATATATAACTCTGAATCCTTCATTTCACTTAACATATCATTCTGATTCTTCCACATTACTGGTTCCCAAACTTCTAGGTACCCCAGAATCACATGCAGGGCTTGCTAAAATGTACATTGCTGGGAGCCATTCCCAGAGTATTGGGGGGTGAGGCCTGAGAATCTGCCTTTCTAACAGGTTCCCAAGTGGTGTGGATGCTTTGGGTCCCAGGACCACATTTTGAAAACCACTGTTCCACATCACTTTAAATGGCTGCATAATGTTCCACCAGATGGATGTTTTGTAATTCTTAACCCTTATTGGTGAACATTTAGCCTATTTGCAATTTATGTGCCTTAGGCTTGGTCCGCATTTTGTGTTATATCCTTAGAACTGATTTCTAGTAGAAATGCCTGTCTCATTTCTTTCATTTTATAACTAGATTAAGGGAACAAGTACTGAATAAGGAGCGATAGAGGAATAAAGTTAAATCAAACTGTTTAGGTCAAGAGCAGCCACTGTATATGTACATAAAACTTGAGTCTGGGGCTTCCCTGGTGGCGCAGTGGATGGGAGGCCGCCTTCCGATGTCGGGGGGACGGGGTTGCGTCCC
>NW_006796752.1:3047176-3094656 GCF_000442215.2 Lipotes vexillifer | reverse complement strand
AAAAAAAAAAAAAAAAAAACAAAAAAAAAACTTGAGTCTGAGCTTCCCTGGATCAAGTCAAAAAGGAAATCCCAACTAGGTATGACTCTTATTATGTCATAAAAGGAAGCATGCCTGAATCAGGAAAACTTTGGCTTATCAGCCTTCAAGAAGTTATTATGAAGATCATCAATCATAATACCTTTTTGAGGGCCAGTGGACGATGTATTGGGTGGTGCCTTCAGTAGGAGTTTAAAGATACAGAAATATTCTTTCATATGGTAGCTTCTTCTTATCTTCAACCCTTTTTTTTTTTTTTTTTTTTTGGCGGTCCGCGGGCCTCTCACTGTTGTGGCCTCTCCCGTTGCGGAGCACAGGCTCCGGACGCGCAGGCTCAGCGGCCATGGCTCACGGGCCCAGCCGCTCCGCGGCATGTGGGATCTTCCCGGACCGGGGCATGAACCCGCGTCCCCTGCATCGGCAGGTGGACTCCCAACCACTGCACCACCAGGGAAGCCCTCTTCAACCCATTTTAAACGGTGAAAGTTTAACATGAACACATTTCTGCATGGAGTTAAAAAATAGAGTTCAGGTTTGTAGCTCTCTGGTGATTCAGCTTGAAACAGGTTTCTGTGCAGGTTTCTGACATGAACTGGATCATAACATAATAATTCCTGCACTTTGCCAAGCCTTACTGTGTGCTAAGGGCTTTGAGTCCGCTACAGCATTCAGTCCTCACAATGCCTGACTGCCATGCAGATCCTAGATAAGAGATATTTATTGAATTAGTCATCTATCTCTCTTGCTATGTAATAAATTACCCCCAAACTTAGCAACTTACAAAAACAGCACTTCTGTGGGCTAGGGATCTGGGTTTCTGTGGGTCAGGGATCTAGGTGCAGCTTAGCTGGATGCCTCTGATTCAAGGTCTCTCATGATGTTATGATGAAGTTGTTGGCTGGGGCTGCAGTCTTATCTGAAGGCTCCATGGGGAGGTTCCACTGTCAGAGCACTTGCATTGCTATCTTCAGGATTCAGTTTCTCCTGGGCTGTTGGCTGGAGGCCACCCTCAGTTCCTTAACATTGGGCCTCTACATAGGGCAGCTTAAAACATAGCGGCTGACCTTCACTAGAGAGAGCAAGTGAGAAGACAGAAGCTGCAGTCTTTTTGTATCCTAATCTCAGATGTGGTTTCCCATCACTTTTGCCATATTCTATTTGCTAGAAGTGAGTCACTAGAGCCAGCGCACCCTCAAGGGGAGATGGTTTTACAGGGAGTGAATGCCAGGCATCAAGAATCATTTTGGGAGCGGGGTGTCATTTTAAAGGAAATGTAGCACAGGTATGTAGATGACAAGGTTGCCGCTTTAATGAAGATGAAAGAGAGTCACTCATCTTGGTGCCCTATGCACGGAGGTGCGCTGTGTAAGACTTTCCTCAGAAAGGGACTTTGGCTCAGCACTGATGCTCCAGCCTGTCCCTGGTGGAAGCCTCAATGGTACAAGGTGGTACACCATGAAAACAATGGGGATAGAAGGTGTGGGGCCCCAATTTTTTCCATCATGAGAATCTTTGTTCAACTCTTACAACCATGGTTCAGGGCAGACTTGACAGCAAGGGCCCTGCCAGGATGTGATTATTAAATTCTTATTAATTTGATCAGACTTGAGACTCCTGTCTCCATGCATTTTTTTCTTCATAATAACCCTGTCCTTTAGATGCTGTTGCTACTGTTCATCTTTTTTTTTTTTTTTAACAGATAACTTAAGAGAGCTCAAGTAACTGCCCCAAACACACCGTTAGTAAGGTACTTAACTGAGTTTCTAACTCATGTCCCTCTGATTCCAAATTTTTTGCTCTACCATACTCCCTGCTGTTCATATTGCTCCAAAAATGCCTCTAGGAAGGTAAATGAATCAGCATGTTGGAAGGAGGTGTTTTGCATTGTCTATTGGTCTGCCAGATTGGCTAATACTGAACAGTCCTTGGCAGTATTTGGCCATCAAGTTCAGAGGTTAGACAAATGTCTCCTTAATTGTGAGGATAGGACCATGTCATCAACTCATTTTGCTGTTATCCTGGTAGAAGCCCCCAGGCCCTGGTTGTCCAAGAGTTGTTCCAAATTAGGTCAAGTTAAAAAGGAGGGAACTAAGATTCAGCTCTGCTTCATGTCGTTTGGGATTAGAAATTTCCTTATTAATAGCCCATTCCTGCCAATTTGATTCTAGGAGGTGTTCTGTGATAAGAGCTCCAGGGAACCATTAACAGCCTGGAATCAATACTGAGCTTTTCCAACTTGGGCGAGAGATGTCTCCTGAAAGTAGAATCAAAGCTTGACAGTAGATCAATAAATGTTACAGATATTCCTAAACGGTTCTTAACCATTCCATCAGTTGAGTGACAGTGACAACAGCAATGGTCCCTAATACAGAGGTGGCACTTCAAGCCTGTCTCTCTTCAGACATTCTATTTGATTGTAAAGTCCAAGCTGCCATTTACTGGGAAGAAGTTGGGATAGAATCCCCAGGAGGTATCCAGCAGGCAGATGGCTCTATAATTTGTAGGAGAAGGAGGGTTGCCCATGTTGTGTGCTGGGTAGGCTATGGTCTGAGCCTGTCCCACGAATTAATATAAGTTAATCACTTTGCAAGGAGTCCAGAACATTACCCAGAACAGGATATAAATAATTCTGGAGGGAAAAGAGCATCTTGCCAGGAGCCTCTGCATCTGAAGGTGATTATTAAGAACTGTTGTAATGCACAGGTTACTTCATCCGTGGTAGTGAAAATGGAGGGAAATTCCCAGGACTATAATCAGGAAACAAACAGCTCACTCAGGCCGCAGCAAGAACACGTGCTTCCCAATCCCTCTGATTAAAGCCATGGAGTAAAGAGGTCTGGGTGCCTGTCAGTCTGGATGGCTAAGGTCAGGCCCCTCCCTTAAGGCTTCAGTAGATCTGAAAGTATTTACGTTGTCTGAACTTCTGCATTCTTCACTGGCTTCTCTTTGGTGTGCAGGCTTCAAACTGCTGAGTTTTTAATTTCAAGATGCCTTTGTCAAAACTGAGAATCCTGTGGCCAGTTCTCTAGTCCCCACAGGGGTGACCAGTTTAATTCTCTGGTGTTGGTTAATGAGCCACAGGATATGAGGCCTTCCTTAGAACACCTGGAGCTGCACGTCCCAGGTCCCGGGTCCATAGCCAACCCCATCCTGGTTCCACTTTGGCTTCCTGGTCAGCCCAGGGCCCACGTGATAAGGAGCTAAAGTCCCCAACAGGAGCCTTTGGCTCCTTTCTTCTCCCATCTGTTCAGTCTGATTCTCTTTCCAGTTATTCACTTCTTTGAGGTAGAGTGAGGGCTCGGGTTAGGTTAGGGTTAGAGGTCACTCTCTCCTCTCCCTAATCCTAAGGATTGAAGTTTTCTGTCTCTTCTTCTATCTGCCTTGTTACTCAGTCTTTCTTTCACTTTGTTTGTCTGCCATTCCATTTCTCCTCTCTCTCTTTCACTCTCTCTCTCTCTCTCTCTCTCTCTCACACACACACACACACACACACACACACACACACACACACCGCCAGTATTCATTGCCCTGTGCAGAACTTGGTCCCTTCCATTCATGCCCAATAGCCACTGGCCCTCTTCCTAGGAGGCAGAAGCTGAGTCTCTAGCCTGGGCCAGGAGTCTTTAGATGGAGGTGGGTGCCCCTTAGCCAGGAGAGCATAATGCCCAACAACTTCACTGATGTGAAGGCCTGTCTGCTGAATCTCTTTGAGGCCCCCTGGTCCCAGGTAACTCTCCTCTGCACACCGAGTGTTCTCTGAGCTCATATCAGCCCAGCATCAGGGCTGGGTACTGGGCCAGCTGAGCTCCCTGAGCCATACCAGCTCCTCTCTGCAGGGCACCATCATCTTGCCCAACCTGGCCTCTGTGCTCTATGACCCTGAGTGTTGGGGGACACCCCCCAACAATTCAACCCTGGCCACTTCCTGGACAAGGATGGAAACTTCCTGGTCAATGAGGCCTTCCTGCCATTCTCTGCAGGTAGTGGACACAGCACTGGGTCATGGGTGGTGGGTGTGACGGGACAGGAACAGGGACAGGTGCCACCCTGTGACCTTTCCTTCTGCTTCCAGGGCATCAGTGTGCCTAGGGGACCAGTTGGCTCGGATGGAGCTCTTCCTGATGTTTGCCACCCTCCTCAGGACCTTTTGGTTCCAACTGCCAGAGGGGAGCCCAGGGCTCAGGCTGGAGCATATCTTTGGGGGCACTCGGCAGCCCCGGCCCCAGGAGATCTGTGCCATGCCCCGTCTGAACTGCCCCAACCCGGGTCCTGGAGAGGAGGGCATGTAGCCAATGGCAGGGGGCAGGGGCGGTCTGGAGACTTGTCCCCCACAAAGACCTTCCTTAGTCTCTTTCGGCTCCTGAAAAGTTGAAGGACAGAGGTTCACCAACTCAGCTGCCTGTGGTTCCCCCTAACACAGGCTCTGATGAGTGATATTGGAGAGTAGACGTATTAAGGACTCTACAAAGGTGGCTCAGTTTTGGTAGCTCAGTTCTTAGGATTTTACAAGGTTGGTTAAGAGGTTTGGCCTTGAATCACTTCACAAGATTAATCTGGGGAGTCAAGCCTCACAAGGTGGCAACTAAAGAGGTTCAGAGGGAGAGGCATTTGAGAAAAACTATAAATACGGTAATGCATCCAAATATTATCCATGCTGGCCCCTGATAGTCCAAAAACTGGGAAGCTTATTTTCTGTCCTCTTCTGCCCTCTACTGCCTGGAGGCAAGAAGTGCAGGTCCCTGCCAACACAGGACAGGGAAAGATCTTCCTGACTCTGTATCAGGCAAAGCCAGCAAATTAGGATGCCCCAAGGTTTGAAACACCGTGTCTCCAGACAAGTCTTGCTTATTAAAAAAGAATAACTTGTATTAAGGAAATTCAAATTAAAATCAAAATGAGATACCACTACACACCTATTTGAATTGCTGAAAACAAAGCCCTGAGCCCAAGTACTGGAATTCTCACACAGTGCTGATGGGAATGTAAAATGGTACAACCACACTGGAAAACAGTTTGGGAATTCCTGGTACAATTAACATTATACCATACAACCCAGCTGTCTCACTCCTGGTATTTAACTAAAAAAGATGAAACTATATGTTCACAACAAACCATACTATGTGAATTCCATTTCTGTGATATTCGAAAAGACAAAACTATAGGACATAAAACATAACTGGTGGCAAGGTCTAGGAGTAGGGTTATGGGTTGACTATAAAGGGACACAAGGGAACTTTCTGGGATGATGGAAATGTTCTGTATCTTCATTGTGGTGATGGTTACACAACTGTATGTGTTTGTCAAAAATCATTGAACTGTTACTTAAAAAGGTGAATGTTATTGTGTATAAATCATATCTCAGTAGATCTGACTTCTAAGAAAGAAATGTCTTACCTTTCTCCTTTGAGTTACTTAAAAGATGTACCTATGAATTGTAAACAAATAGAACAAAGCACAGATGTAGAAAACAAACTTATGGTTACCAGGGGATAAGGGCAGGGGAAGGGATAAATTGGGAGATTGGGATTGACATATACACACTACTATATATAAAATAGATAACTAATAAGAACCTGCTGTATAGCACAGGGAACTCTACTCAGTACTTTGTAATGGCCTGTATGGGGAAGAGAATCTAAAAAAAAGATATATGTATATGTATAACTGATTCACTTTGCTATACACCTGAAACTAACACAACATTGTAAATCAACTATACTCCAATAAAAATTAAGACAAACAAACAAACAAGGGCGTCACTCATCATCCCCTTATACAAAGGGTTAAGTCACAACCCACTTACCAGTAGTAGTGTAGTCACCCATGACAATGCACTCTGAAAGGAATTCAGGATGGAAAAAACAGGATGAAGCGTTCTGTATTTTGGGTATAAAGGCCCCTAGATAGTAAAGATGCTTACCTCAGGAAGAATTTCAATGACCCCCAGATTCTTGCATTTTCCTATCCATAGATAGATCACTAAAATCATTAACTTTGTGATTAGCAGTAAACTTTTTTATGCTTAACTACATGTATTTTCCACCAAAAAATTCATATACATACTGGCCCCTCCCCTACCTCTTTGGAGCAGTTCCTCAGGGCTCTCTGAGAGGCTGTCTCCTGAGCTACAGTCCTCAGTATAGTCCCTGAATAAAATTGAAACTCACTGCTCTTGCTCTCAAGTTGTGTGTTTTTTCAGTGGACAGAATGAACCAACATTTCTAATTAGTAAGATATCAGTCATCACTGTGATGAAATAAAATTCATATTTTATGGCAAGACAAGAACAACTTTAAACAAAAGTTTTCTTTGCCAGTTTGGGCCTCCTCCCTCCCCTTTAGTGTGTGTCATGCATCTGCGTTAACCAGACCTCCTTAGGAGATAACCTTCCTTCTTAATCTCGTAAGGGGCCATTATGACACGTGACCCACTATTCGCTTTATATGTGCAGATCTGGATTGTGTAAATTGTCAATAATACGTCATTTGATGTATATTTGTCTCAAAATCGTACATAACTATGCTTTGACCTCTAATGGGTGGAACAGTCCTCAGAGCTTTCTGAAAGACTGTCTCCCAGGTTAGAATCCTCAGGTTGGTTCCAATAAAATTTTCCATTTCTTTCTTAGGTGGACTATTAATTTTTTCATTCACAACTGCTACACTGAGCTGGGAAAATTCCAGCCAGAAATGAGGAAACTTGTATTAATTAGCCTCTGGCCTTTTTGCAAGCAAATGTACAGTTCTTCTAGGCTTTTTTTTTCTTCTTTTTTTAAATTGAAGTATCGTTGACATACAATGTTTCAGGTGTACAGCAAAATGATTCAGTTATATGTGTGTGTGTGTGTATATATATATATATATATTCTTTTTTAGATTCTTTTGTGAAAAAAGGTTATCACATTATAGGTTATCACAAGATATTGAATATAGTTCCCTGTGCTATACAGTAGGTCCTTGTTGTTTATCTACTTTATATATAGTTGTGTATATATGTTAATCCCAAACTCCTAATTTATCCCTTCCTCCCCCTTTCCCCTTTGGTAACCATGAGCTTGTTTTCTATATCTGTGAGTCTATTTCCGTTTTGTAAATAAGTTCATTTGTATCATTTTTTTAGATTCCACATATTAGTGATATCAAATATTTGTCTTTCTCTATCTGACTTCGCTTAGTATGATAATCTCTAGGTCCATCCATCTTGCTGCAAATGGCAATATTTAATTCATTTTCATGGTTGAGTAATATTCTCTTATAGGCTTTTAGAAATCTTGAAGCTTTCTCACAGACACCTCATTTTCTGTGTGGAACCATACCTAGGGCCTGGGGAGTCCAGAGTGGGGCCCTCTGGGCAAGCAGGGTCCCAGAAAGCAGCAGACAGCCTAGGGTTCTCTTGCCTGGGTGATCCCCTCCCAGGGCTGGCAGCCTTTGGTGACCCAGGCAGGCTCTAGTGTGGAGAAAATAAAGTGGGCCCTAATGCGACTACCTCTTGCCTCACTCTCCTAATCCTCAGTCAATTCTCTCCCTGTTAGAGCCCCTGTGGTATAATGAGAAATGCATCTGGTCTCTGTCCCTTGTTCCTGGCACAAAGCTCCTCAAACCCTTGGAATTTCCCAAACAACAGGAGTGCTTATAGCCTGTTGGTCAGAAGCACGGGTGATACTCTGAATTTGTGACTGGCATCAGAATTGGGGAATGGGAGCAGTCCTGCGGGACTTAGCCCATAACCTGTGGAATCTCCAGGTAGATCATGTCAGAATTGCTTCGTGGTGTGAAAAACATGCATTGGAGCCACTATCTCAAGCTTGTAGCACCCTCTAACACCCACCCCCACCCCCATCCAGCCTCCTGTCTTTGATCCTGCCTGGCCCCCTGCATGTTACTCCTTTCAAAGGCCAACTTTTCCAGGAAGCTTTCTTTCACACGGGCTTCGACCCTGGTTGAAATCTCAGTTTTGCTCTCAATAAAACTCTTGTGTGCCTCTATTTCCTCATCTGTCAAATGGAATGATAATAGGAGTTCTCCCTTAGGACTGTTGTGAATGCCAATGTTCAGCATAGAGCCTGGTACATGATAAGTGCTCAGCTGATGTTGTTGGAGATCTCTTTCCCCCATGCACACACACATAAGCACTACATCTTCATTAATGGCCCTAAAATGAAAATGATGATGAGAGGCGCCCTTCCCCTGTGGATGGGCTCCCACTTCAGTTTCTAATTATTATCTCACCATGATAGCTGCTGTATGTTTATTTTGTTGTTGTTTTTGTTTTTGTTTTTTTAAATGGGCTTCTATCTTACAGGATGCAGTACAAGCTTTGAATCAGAGGACAATGTTGTGATATATCTCATAAGCCCAAGAGTCCAGAGGTTGTAGTGGGGAGAAAAGAAAAGTCTCCTGTTATTACACCTAGTAAACTGCTCTGATAGCTTTTTATTTTTTTTGAATTTTTGAATTTTATTTAATTTACTTTTTTATACAACAGGTTTTATTAGTCATCAATTTTATACACTTCAGTGTATACATGTCAATCCCAATCGCCCAACTCATCACACCACCACCACCACCCCCCGCCACTTTCCCCCCTTGGTGTCCATACATTTGTTCTCTACATCTGTGTCTCTATTTCTGCCCTGCAAACCAGTTCATCTTTACCATTTTTCTAGGTTCCACATATATGTGTTAATATACGATATTTGTTTTTCTCTTTCTGGCTTACTTCACTCTGTATGACAGTCTCTAGATCCATCCATGTCTCTACAAATGACCCAACTTCGTTCCATTTTATAGCGAGTAACATTCCATTGTATATATGTACCACGTCTTCTTTACCCATTTGCCTGTCAATGGGCATTTAGGTTGCTTCCATGTCCTGACTATTGTAAATAGTGCTGCAATGAACATTGGGGTGCATGTGTCTTTTTGAATTATGGTTTTCTCTGGGTATATGCCCAGTAGTGGGATTGCTGGGTCATATGGTAGTTCTATTTTTAGTTTTTTAAGGAACCTCCATCTGTTCTCCATATTGGCTGTATCAATTTACATTCCCACCAACAGTGCAAGAGGGTTCCCTTTTCTCAACACCCTCTCCAGCATTTGTCTGTAGATTTTCTGATGATGCCCATTCTAACTGGTGTGAGGTGATACCTCATTGTAGTTTTGATTTGCATTTCTCCAATAATTAGTGATGTTGAGCAGCTTTTCATGTGCTTCTTGGCCATCTGTGTGTCTTCTTTGGAGAAATGTCTATTTAGGTCTTCTGCCCATTTTTGGATTGGGTTGTTTGTTTTTTTAATATTGACCTGCAAGGGCTGTTTATATATTTTGGAGATTAATCCTTTGTCCGTTGATTCGTTTGCAAATATTTTCTCCCATTCTGAGGGTTGTCTTTTCATCTTGTTTATAGTTTCCTTTGCTGTGCAAAAGCTTTTAAGTTTCATTAGGTCCCATTTGTTTACTTTTGTTTTTATTTCCATTTCTCTAGGAGGTGGGTCAAAAAGGATCTTGCTGTGATTTATGTCATAGAGTGTTCTGCCTATGTTTTCCTCTAAGAGTTTGATAGTGTCTGGCCTTACATTTACGTCTTTAATCCATATTGAGTTTATTTTTGTGTATGGTGTTAGGGAGTGTTCTAATTTCATACTTTTACATATAGCTGTCCAGTTTTCTCAGCACCACTTATTGAAGAGGCTGTCTTTTAACCACTGTATATTCTTGCCTCCTTTATCAAAGATAAGGTGACCATATGTGCATGGGTTTATCTCTGGGCTTTCTATCCTGTTCCATTGATCTATATTTCTGTTTTTGTGCCAGTACCATATTGTCTTGATTACTGTAGCTTTGTAGTATAGTCTGAAGTCAGGGAGCCTGATTCCTCCAGCTCTGTTTTTCTTTCTCAAGATTGCTTTGGCTATTCGGGGTCTTTTGTGTTTCCATACAAATTGTGAAATTTTTTGTTCTAGTTCTGTGAAAAATGCCAGTGGTAGTTTGATAGGGATTGCATTGAATCTATAGATTGCTTTGGGTAGTAGAGTCATTTTCACAATGTTGATTCTTCCAATCCAAGAACATGGTATATCTCTCCATCTGTTTGTATCATCTTTAATTTCTTTCATCAGTGTCTTATAGTTTTCTGTATACAGGTCTTTTTTCTCCCTAGGTATGTTTATTCCTAGGTATTTTATTCTTTTTGTTGCAGTGGTAAATGGGAGTGTTTTCTTGATTTCACTTTCAGATTTTTCATCATTAGTATATAGGAATGCCAGAGATTTCTGTGCATTAATTTTGTATCCTGCTACTTTACCAAATTCATTGATTAGCTCTAGTAGTTTTCTGGTAGCATCTTTAGGATTCTCTATGTATAGTATCATGTCATCTGCAAACAGTGACAGCTTTACTTCTTCTTTTCCGATTTGGATTCCTTTTATTTCCTTTTCTTCTCTGATTGCTGTGGCTAAAACTTCCAAAACTATGTTGAATAAGAGTGGTGAGAGTGGGCAACCTTGTCTTGTTCCTGACCTTAGTGGAAATGCTTTCAGTTTTTCGCCATTGAGGATGATGTTGGCTGTGGGCTTGTCATATACGGCCTTTATTATATTGAGGAAAGTTCCCTCTACACCTACTTTCTGCAGGGTTTTTATCATAAATGGGTGTTGAATTTTGTCAAAAGCTTTCTCTGCATCTATTGAGATGATCATATGGTTTTTCTCCTTCAATTTGTTAATATGGTTAATCACATTGATAGATTTGCGTATATTGAAGAATCCTTGCATTCCTGGAATAAACCCCACTTGATCATGGTGTATGATCCTTTTAATGTGCTGTTGGATTCTGTTTGCTAGTATTTTGTTGAGGATTTTTGCATCTATATTCATCAGTTGATATTGGTCTGTAATTTTCTTTTTTTGTAGTATCTTTATCTGGTTTTGGTATCAGGGTGATTGTGGCCTCATAGAATGAGTTTGACAGTGTTCCTTCCTCTGCGACTTTTTGGAAGAGTTTGAGAAGATGGGTGTTAGCTCTTCTCTAAATGTTTGATAGAATTCACCTGTGAAGCCATCTGGTCCTGGACTTTTGTTTTTTGGAAGATTTTTAATCACAGTTTCAATTTCAGTGTTTGTGATTGGTCTGTTCATATTTTCTATTTCTTCCTGATTCAGTCTTGGCAGTTTGTGCATTTCTAAGAATTTGTCCATTTCTTCCAGATTGTCCATTTTATTGGCATAGAGTTGCTTGTAGTAATTAGTAGTCTCTTAGGATGCTTTGTATTTCTGCGGTGTCTGTTGTAACTTCTCCTTTTTCATTTCTAATTTTATTGATTTGAGTCCTCTCCCTCTTTTTCTTGATGAGTCTGGCTAATGGTTTCTCAATTTTGTTTATCTTCTCAAAGAACCAGCTTTTAGTTTTATTGATCTTTGCTATTGTTTTCTTTGTTTCTATTTCATTTATTTCTGCTCTGATCTGTATGATTTCTTTCCTTCTGCTAACTTTGGCTTTTGTTTATTCTTCTTTCTCTAATTCCTTTAGGTGTAAGGTTAGATTGTTTATTTGAGATTTTTTTGTTTCTTGAGGTAGTCTTGTATTGCTGTAAACTTCCCTCTTAGAACTGCTTTTGCTGCATCCCATAGGTTTTGGATAGTCGTGTTTTTGGTGTAATTTGTCTCCAGGTATTTTTTGATTTCCTCTTTGATTTCTTCAGTGATCTCTTGGTTATTTAGTAATGTATTGTTTAGCCTCCATGTGTTTGTGTTATTTTCCCTGTAATTTATTTCTAATCTCATAGTATTATGGTCAGAAAAGATGCTTGATATGATTTCAGTTTTCTTAAATTTACTGAGGTTTGATTTGTGACCCAAGATGTGATCTATCCTGGAGAATGTTCCGTGTGCACTTGAGAAGAAAGTGTAATCTGCTTTTTGGGGATGGAATGTCCTATAAATATCAATTAAATCTATCTGGTCTATTGTGTCATTTAAAGCTTGTGTTTCCTTATTAATTTTCTGTTTGGATGATCTGTCCATTGGTGTAAGTGAGGTGTTAAAGTCCCCCACTATTATTGTGTTACTGTCGATTTCCTCTTTTATAGCTGTTAGCAGTTGCCTTATGTATTGAGGTGCTCTTATGTTAGGTGCATAAATATTTATAATTGTTATATCTTCTTCTTGGATTGATCCCTTGATCATTATGCAGTGTCCTTCCTTGTCTCTTGTAACATTCTTTATTTTATTTATTTATTTTTTATTATTATTATTTTTTGTGGTACGAGGGCCTCTCACTGCTGTGGCCTCTCCCGTTGTGGAGCACAGGCTCCGGACGCGCAGGCTCAGCGGCCATGGCTCACCGGCCCAGCCGCTCCGCGGCATGTGGGATCTTCCCGGACTGGGGCACGAACCCATGTCCCCTGCATCGGCAGGTGGACTCTCAACCACTGCACCACCAAGGAAGCCCTATGGGTTTGTTTTTGTAGTTCCTTTTCTTCTCTTGTGTTTCTCACTTAGAGACTTTCCTTTAGCATTTGTTGTAGAGCTGGTTTGGTGGTGGTGAATTCTCTTAGCTTTTGCCTGTCTGTAAAGATTTGGATTTCTCCGTTGAATCTGAATGAGCTGCTTGCAGGGTAGAGTAATCTTGGTTGTAGGTTTTTCCCTTTTATCACTTTAAATATATCATGCCACTCCCTTCTGGCTTGTAGAGTGTCTGCTGAGAAATCAGCTGTTAACCTTATGGGAGTTCCCTTGTATGTTATTTGTCATGACAAATTGTTGCTTTCAATAATTTTTTCAATAATTTTTCTTTGTCTTTAATTTTTGTCAGTTTGATTACTATGTGTCTCAGCGTGTTTCTCCTTGGGTTTATCCTGCCTGTGACTCTCTGTGCTTCCTGGACTTGGGTGGCTATTTCCTTTCCCATGTTAGGGAAGTTTTTGACTATAATCTCTTCAAATATTTTCTCGGGTCCTTTCTCTCTCTCTTCTCCTTCTGGGACCCCTATACTGCGAATGCTGTTGCATTTAATGTTGTCCCAGAGGTCTGTTAGGCTGTCTTCATTTCTTTTCATTCTTTTTTCTTTATTCTGTTCCATGGCAATGAATTCCACCATTCTGTCTTCCAGGTCACTAATCCATTCTGCCTCAGTTATTCTGCTATTGAGTCCTTCTAGTGTATTTTTCATTTCAATTATTGTATTGTTCATCTCTGTTTGTTTGTTCTTTACTTCTTCTAGGTGTTTTTTCTTTAATTTTTCTAGGTCTTTGTTAAACATTTCTTGCATCTTCTCAATCTTTGCCTCCATTCTTTTTCTGATGTCCTGTATCATCTTCACTATCATTATTCTGAATTCTTTTTCTGGAAGGTTGCCTATCTCCACTTCATTTAGTTGTTTTTCTGGGGTTTTATCTTGTTCCTTCTTCTGGTACATAGCCCTTTGCCTTTTCCTCTTGTCTATCTTTCTGTGGATGTGGTTTTTGTTCCACAGGCTGCAGGATTGTAGTTCTTGCTTCTGCTCTCTCACTACTACAAGTTGAGTTTCAACAATGTGCACCTGGCCACCTGACACATACAAAGTCATTTAATCATCAAAATGACAAGGTAGAAGTTATCTGAATTCATAGAAATGAGTCAAAGTGTCAGATTATCAATAGCCTCAGTTTTCTCACCTGCAAAGTGGAGATAATAATGCTAACTCATTTGGTTGATATTAAGATTAAATTAAATATGACAATGTATGCAAAATACCCATCACAGTACCTGGTACATACTAAGTGCACAATAAATGGCAAATAATGATAAATACTCCTGTGCCTGGATTATAGTCAGCACACCTCCATAGATCCTTTCCAATCATCCTGACTCCTGGCTGTCCCCTGAGGACCCTGCTTCTGCCGCAGACTTTGAGTTGAGGCTGCTTGTTCTTCCTCTGTCAGTTCAGGGTCTTGCCAGAAATAGCAGCCTCACTCAAAGCAATGAGGAGAGCTTAATAACAGAACACAGAGGCCAACCCGTGTGGATCAAGGAGGAAGAGAGTGGATGGAGTAAGTGCCTTTCTCCTCCCATGCTCCAATCTCCTGCTGGTGCCTGCAATTGGCTGAGTCCAGCTGAAAGCCAGAGGGCCGGGGAGCCCATTGATCTTGTCCATAAAGGTTAGTCTTGAGGGGCCTGGAGCAGGATACAAGAGTGATCTGGAGGAGCAAGAAGAGAATATCCAGCACATCCCCACCTCAGAATCCTTGGGTTCTGGAGGTGGACCACATCCTCCTCATGCCCTAATGATTCTTTCAGATCACTTGTCCACAGATCACCTGGAGCTTGTATTTATCCTCTGTTGACACTCTGTCCTCTATTTCTAGCTGTTCTTCAGCACTATTAATCTTCTGCTCACTGCTTCTCTTTCACTGAAGCCTCAGGATTCCTCTCCAAGTCCTGCTGTCATCCTGGTGACACCAAGTTAATGTGAGTAGCCCAGTCAACATCCAGGACTCTCAGTTTCTAGGCTTCCTCATTTTTAGTGACTTCCAGCTTCCTTCCTCTTTAGCCATCAACCATATGACCACACCCAAATTCTTGTTAGCAGCTAGAGAAGCTCCCCCTAGGAAATGACAAATTCACATATCCCTATCAAGAACTGTGAGGGCTCTGAACAAGTTAGCCTGACACAGTTTTATGGATGCTGGTAGAAAACACAGAATCTTGGGTCAAAGATGAAGTACAACTTATTAGAGCAATAGCATTAGCCAGAATATCAATATTTTTGTGTTGATTCCCTGGGTTCCAATTCCCACGGGACAATGCAATGAAGGCTAAATGACACCTGCACACTGAGTGGGTTGCATTATAGGAGAGGAATTCTGAGTTTAGGGAACTGAAAACTTCTATAATGGGCAGTAAGCATGCCCTTGCTCTGTCAAGTGATACTAATCTCTATCTTCCAAGGTGTTATGGACCGAATTGTGACCCCCCCCCCATAAAATTTGTATGTCGAGGCTCTAATCCCTAGTGTGATGGTATTTAGAGATGGGGACTTTGGGAGATAATTAGGTGTCGATGAGGTCATGAGGTAGGGCCTCCATGATGGGATTAGTGCCCTTAAAAGAAGAGACACCAGGGAGCTTGCTGTCTCTCTCTGCCATGTGAAGGCAAGGCAGTAAGTCAGCCATCTGCAACCAGGAAGAGAACTCTCACCAGAACTTGACCACGCTAGTGCCTTGATCTCAGATTTCCAGCCTCCAGAACTGTGTGAGAGAAATTTCTGTTGTTTAACCCACCCAGACTATTGTATTTTCTTTTGGCAGCCCAAGTAGACTAAGATGCAAGGCTATAAGCAAATATGCCCCTTTGCTCTGGAAGAAAATGCCTTTATCTAAAGGTTGTTTGCTTGCTTACCACTTCTGTTCAACTGAGTAAATGTGAAGATCTCAATTAGATCTTTATTTAATGATTCATGAATTGGACAGTATCCCATCTTAGCAGTTAGAAAGGAGGTCTCAGGACCCGTCCAAAATTGAAGCTTATTATAGGCAGAAGGGGGAGGAAAAAGAAAGCTTCTAGCAAAAGAGTGGATTGTTTCAGGCAAGGTCACCTTCATCTGGGGGAAGCTGTGGGTCTATCAGGCAGATTACCCGACTAGTGCTGACCAGGTAATTCCAGATTGACTGGTTAAAGGACACATTCCCGGGAGAGGCTGAAAATGCAATTAGGTTACGTATTAAGTCTTGTTTTCCTGATATGGGCCTTAGCACAGGTGACTCCATTTTGGCCTTGTTGTTTCTTTTTTAATGCTATTAAAATGGTAGATACCCTAAGCTCAGTGTTCTTCAGTTGAGATGCAAAACCACTGCATGTTCAGCATCCATCTGGCCCTGTAGGACTTGCAGAACAAGAGGAGCCCCTGCAAACACGATGCACGTGATGCTTGTTGTGCTGTGGGTAATAAAGTCTTTTCTTTCTGACCCAGGAGTCTCCTGTTTTCTGCCAGCATCCAAACTAATTAGCTTGCAAATAGGGTAAAATCAAATCTCATAGTTGACACCTATGACAGAGCCAAAGTTAATTTATTTTAGTTTCTCAAAGAAGTCATGCCCTGGAAGACATCACAAATGCCACTTTCTCTACCTAGAACATTTCATCCCTTCTCTTCTCCTGGTAACTACCATCAGTTTCTCTGGGAAGCCTTCTCCCCTGCCTCCCGTTCCTTATCCCTTGACAGCATTATTTCCCCCTCCTCCAAACCCCCAGAGAGCCTTCTGCTTCTCTGACCATAGCACTTCTTCCAATGTATTGTAATTGCCTGTTTATTTACTTGGTCCCTTCTTCCCCTGTAGAGTAGGATCTCTGTGAGGACAGAGATAGTGTCTTCTAAAATATATCCCAGATCTAGTACATTGCTGGGCATACTGTAGGTGTTTAATAAGTATTTATGGAATGAATGTGGTGTTATTATACTGATATGCATAAAGCAGTATTAAAACACAGATGAAGGTCATCTAAATCAGCATGAAGGTCTAAGAGGAAAGCCTTAAAGGAAACCAAAATGTCACCCCCAAGTATGACTCTTTGACATAAAAGTTATTTTGAGCTGAAGGCAATCAAGAAGCAGTAAATGCGGAAAAAGCTCCCCCTTTTCTTTCTAAAGGCAGGAAATAAATGTTTCCTTTCATGGAGACAGACATCAGCCCAAAGACTAGAGACCAGTGTAAAAGTAAACTCAAAATGGAGTCGGTGTTGCTAAGAGAGCCCTCTAAAATACAGCTGGGAGATCATTGAGGAAGTGTGACTTATGCACATCTCAGCCTGGATGGAATCTGACCTTTTGACCACTTATTGTCTTAACACCGGCATCCAGAATATCTATCCAGTGTTCCAGAAACTCAAGATAATTATTTGACTCACCCTAAAATTAACTCATGACAGCCTACCTACTTATTTGACCCTTACCCTAGAATAACTAGTGAGAGCCTGTCCCTTAAGGAATATTGCCCTAAGGGATTGCCTGAGAGTCCAACATAATTCTTTTTTTTGGCTGTGTGGCTTGTGGGATATCAGTTCCCTGACCAGGGATTGAACCCAGGCCATGGAAGTAAAAGCCCAGAATCCTAAACGCTAGGCCACCAGGGAACCCTCTAATTCTTGAACAACCTTGTGGCTTTTGCCTTTATAAGCCCCTGATTCCTTCTCTTCCCTGGAACACTCTTGGTTTTACCCTAATCTGTGTCTCTGAATTGCAGTTCTTGAGACCCTAAATAAAGGGTCTTTGCTCTTTGCAGCTGTGATATTATTATGAATACTAATTATTAATATTATTATTGTTCAACAAGAGACACTGGTGTAATCTGCAAACAAGCTTTGTTAACCTCTCATCTTCCTACTTAAGGAAGATAAGGACTACCTAGCCTTAGTTGGACTACTCCTAGTCCAAGCCCCATTGTCTTGTCAATTCTTCACAAATTGTTTCTTTGTAGAAAAGGTATAAAAACTTCCTGCTCTGGTCACTTCTTCTGGTCTTCATTCTCTTTCGAAGACTCCCATGTACATGTAAAAAATCAATAAACTTTGTGTGCTTTTCTCCTGTTAATGTCTTTGTCACTACCTTTCAGACCTGGCCAGGGACCCTAAGAGGTTGGAGGAAAACTTTTTCCTACAGCTTCCTAGAGGAGGTGACGATTCAAGTTGATCTGGAGGACAAATTTGTTAGTAGGCAGAGAAGGGAAGGGTGTTTCAGGCAGTGAGGATGGTATATGAACTCGGGAGAAGTAGGGACTGGAAAAGTAGTGCCTTTCAGAAACTGCAGGGGCTTCCCTGGTGGCGGTGGTGATTGGGGGTCCGCCTGCCGATGCAGGGGACACGGGTTCGTGCCCCGGTCTGGGAAGATCCCACATGCCGCGGAGCAGCTGGGCCCGTGAGCCATGGCCGCTGAGCCTGCGCGTCCGGAGCCTGTGCTCCGCAACGGGAGAGGCCACAGCAGTGAGAGGTCCGCGTACCGCAAAAAAAAAAAAAAAAGAAAGAAAAGAAAAAAAGAAACTGCGGATGTTTCAGTATGACTGCAGCTAGGGTCAGAGGGAGGGATGGAGTGGCAGGAAATAAAGCTGACGGGTAGGCAAGAGCTGACCATGAAGTTTGAATTTTATCTAGAATCTAGATTTTCATGTCACGCTTGGACTTTTTGTTAAAGGCACATCCTCTTCAGCGTATCATAACGTGAAATGGTGGGCAGAAAAAAGAGTAGTAATTTAAGAAAACTTGGGCTGCAACATTGGTTCCTCCACTCACTTCTCTCTGGGCCTCAGAACCACGGTAAAAAACAAAAAAGCAGTAATAACATCTATCTTAGGAGTTTTGCGAGGATTAAATGCAGTAACTTAGGTAAAAGTACATGGCATCATTCAATAAATTCGTTTTTCCCCCTCTTTTCCCTGTGGGTCAGTAGGGTGGAAGCCTGGCCGCTTTCGCACGCCCCTCCCAGGTCCAGGCTGGACACTGCCGGGAGAACTGCTGCCGACCAGACTGCTGCCGACCGGCGGGTCCCTCTCCCTCAGGTTGGTCCGGCCTGGGATCGGCCGCACGGGGGCGCGCTAGGCTGCCCCTCGGCACTCTGTGGTTCTTCCTTTCGCCCCGGAAGTGGTTCCGGGCCGGGTTTGGTAAGGTCGGGCCATGGTGGGGCAGAGGTTGGGAAGATGGCGTGGCGAGGCTTGGCGCAGAGAGGCTGGGGCTGTGGTCAGGCGTGGGCTCCGCCAACGGGCGGCCGCAGCTGCGAGGAGCTCACTGCGGCCCTGGGTCAGCCGCGGCTGCTCGGGCGCAGGTAATGGTCGCGTCTCGGGGCTTCTCGTTTCTCGTGCCCTCGGCTCAGGCAGCGCATCCTGAGGGGCGGAGGCCGTGCGGTTCTCTTATGCTGCCCCGGCTCACCCTCTCTCTTCACCAGCCCCTCCTCTCTCCCTCCCCCTTTACCCCTCGCCTGCGTCCAGTCCTCGCCTCTCGCCGCGCCACCCTGCCCGGGTGCACAGTGACCACCCCCGGCCCAACTCTCCGTGACCCCGCGGTGGCCCCTTTCCCATCCGGAGGGACGTGTCGGGAAGGAGAAGTAATCTGTGAGGGCTGATTGCGCACCACGCCTCATAATCCTGTGAGCAAGTAAAGAGTTAACACAGCTGGCAGCAGGGCTGAGATTTTATTCTGTCAGTCTTTATAAAACCTTTGTTTTACTACAAATTACCTTTATCGTTTAGAGAACTCTAAGGGAAGACGGAGTCAGGAGGGCATCACTTTGCCTCTTGCAGAGTTGTAGGAGAGGCTTTTCTGTTAAAGAAATTGGGAAGTGGAGTATTTGGTTTCTAGATGACTTGGGAAGAAAAGTCAATTTTTCCCGAGTAGAAGCTGTATGAAGAGTACGGTCTATCAGTATTTGCTGCTTTTGCATTAGAGTAATTCAACTCTAAATTGAGAGAAGAGAGAAATCCCTGAACTAATATTCTGATGTGTATTTGGCTCTGAAATTTCTTCCTGTTCTTTAACAGAATTTCAGCTCTGCCAGTTTCTGACTTGGTTAGATGTGTGCCTGGAATCCACCTGACTGATAGTAGCAAGGAACATGAAGTGTTTATCAACATGGGGATTAGCCAGTGGGAAATAATTGAGGCTCCAATATGGTGGAGCCATCCTTAATTTTAAAATCACCTGGAGTGTTTTTAGACTGTATTTCCCAGGCCCTATCCCAGTCCTTCCTGTCATCTTGCCCGGTGCTGGGGGGCAGGGAGTGAAAGAACCTGCAGTTCTAAACAAGCACTGCATGTGTGTAGGATCAGAGATTTGTGGAAAACTGGCTTCTATTGTACCTTAACTTCATGGTAACACTGGAACATGGAGCCTCAGGCACTGAGGAGATGGAGAATGAGGTCAGGTGGAGGTGGTGGTTGATTTCAGTGGTCCTGATTCCATTTCCACTTTACTCCAAATCCCAATCGAAATTGCATGGTTTGAGGGGGAGGAAAAGTGAATACAGTTATTAGGAAGCAACAGGTGTTAAATATCCAAGATATGTGTTAGGAAGGGAAAGGAAAAGAACTAACTTGGTTAATGAGGCCATTTAAAAAAAAATCATGTGATGTTGAAGATAAGCATCACAGTTTTTTAGTTTGTCATTTATATACAGAGTTTGAAATTGACAATTTTGTGGTGACACTGAAAAATGTGCATTACAAGAGATTGTAGGTAAGCCTGAAATATAATAGAATATATGTCTACTTTCCTTTAGAAAGCATGAGTTTCCTTGTATATAACTTAATTAGGTCTGCTTTCACTTCTGGTGGTTCTAAAATTAGTATGTGGAGGAATGAAGTCATGGATATGGTTAAAAAGCAGAGGTCTGAGCTCAGCCCTTGTGATTTTGATGTGATGGGCCTGAAGTGTGGCTGAGAATTTGCATTTTTTTCTTCTTACAAGAACTACAGGTGGTGATATTCCTCAAAATTTCTGCAAACAATAGCAGGCCCAAGGCAGCCCACCAGCCAAGAATGGTTTCTATGTCTTTAAAGGGTTGCAAAACGAAACACTATGCCGCAGAGTTTTAAATTGTTCTTCACAAAGACTAAAATGTTTATTGTCTGGCTCTTTACAGAAAGAAGAGACTATTTCACTTAGGGTTTTCAGAAACTTGTACCATGATCAAACTGTTGGCAGCACTGCTGAAAAATGGTTTAGGTCTGAAAGAAGCCTGCATAATTTGTCAGTTGTATAGAACTAGCTAAGAGAAGAAAATAGTTGATTGTAGCACTTAACACGGAGCTTAAATCTTTTAGATTAGGATAACAATCTTAAGATATATTTAGGTTAAATACCTGACAAATTAGTAAATCAGGTATATTCAATTATTTTCCCCGTTTAATTCACCATGTATTAACTCAAGATGAGTTTTAAGAAAATAATTGTGGCATGCAAGAGTTTATGCCTCTTCCCCTAAATACAACTATTTTCTTTTAAGTGGGATGAGTCTGTTTTGTGTGTGCTTGGACACGTCTTGTCTCCATTTGCACAATAGGCCACTTCTATTCAGTTTATTCACACAAATCTATAGTAACATAGACATTAGTGCTGACTTGTACGATATCTAAGTGGCATTGTCTTTATCCTCACACTGTTGAAAACAATTCACTAGACTGTGTTATCTCACTCACCACTAAGGCAACAGATATATAGACATGACTTTTCTATTTAAAAGTTACGGGATGATATTAAAAAATGGAACCATAACAATTGTGTGGTTAGTGGTAACTCAAGCATTCATAAGATCTTCCCACTTTGAGCACGTTACATTGCTTTCACAAATCACTAGTTATTGGCAGAAGGACCAAAGCACAGAGCAAAAAGGCAGGCTTGTCCTCATGAGTTGGTATATACCTCTTGTGACTCTTTCCTCCCATCCCACCCCCATGCATTTTATTGTGTTGCTTCCTTTGTTTTCCAGACTTATTTCAGGTCATTTATTTTTCCATATTACCTACCCATATGAATGGTTAGAGCTTAAGAACCTAGGCCTTTAAATATGATATAAAACATTTGCAATTGGAGACATTTATTACACTTTTCCTGGTTGGTTTTACTTTTAAGAAATGTAAAACAAAAGCTCACTAAGGACAGAGAACGTACCTTGTCATATAATGTGTGATGAAGTACTTATTACATCTAAAAGCATCCTTGTACCAACAGAAAACCCAGCTCTAACTGACCTTAATAATTCGGGGAATTTATTGGTTTATACCGTTAAAAAGTCCAGAGGTGAGCCTGGCTTCTGGTGAGGCAAGATCCAGTGTTTCAGATTGTCACCAGGACTCCATTTTCCTCCATGGCTTGGCTCTGCTTCCTAAACGTTGGCTTTATGATCTCAGTATGCTATCTCCTTGTTGTAAGATGGCTGTCAGCAGCTCTTGGGGCTATATACGTGTAGGTTCAAGTCCAGCAGAAAAGATTCTCTTCCCCAGTATTACAAACAAAATCTTGAAATTTGAATTTCACTGAACTGGATTGGCCTAACTTGGGAGGCATGTTCATCTTTGAATTCCTTAAAGTTGCCAGGGATGTGGGACGTGTAGGTTCGCTTAAGCCAGTCAGGAGCTTGGTGTGCCTCCCCAAACCAAGTGGCTGGAAATTCCAGGGTACCCTTAGGTGCGGATGCTAGGATTGAGCCAAAAAAGCTCACTGTCAGTCCTAGTGAAACTTTTGTATTGGAATACTTTGGTTACAAATCCTAATTTTAAAATTCTAGTCAGATAGGATTAACCTGTAGATAACCATTGTAATTTAAGTAGAAATGTTGTTGGAAGGATGAGGGATTAGATTCTAGCTCCTGCTATT
The DNA here is from genome assembly GCF_000442215.2 of Lipotes vexillifer. NCBI lineage: Eukaryota > Metazoa > Chordata > Mammalia > Artiodactyla > Lipotidae > Lipotes > Lipotes vexillifer. The sequence continues at coordinate 3,072,287 of NW_006796752.1, read as the reverse complement.
CAAAGTGGTTCATGAATGAGCAGTTCAGGACAGGGTTTGCCAAACATTTTGTAAATGGCTCGATAGAAAATAGGGCCACATAGGTCACTGTCAGATATTCTTTTCCTTTTAAACAACTCTTTTAAGCAGTAATAAATGAGACAACTGAGGAAGCTGCTACCAGATCAGGATCTGCTAACCAAAGTAAGAACTATGCTGTCTCCACCATTATTTTCACTAGCAGAAGTCATGCCTCGTGTGCTGCCTCTCACTCAACTCAGTTCTGAATTCAGGTGTTGTGCTGATGTATCTGATTAGCAGGCCCTGATCACATCTTGAATCCTAACCAGAAGGATACCTGGGAAATAGTTTTTAGCTTTCCAGTCCCTGCAGCATGTGAATGTACCATAGGTGAAAGGAATAGGTGTTCAGTGAGCCAAGTCATAGTACTTAGTTCTATCCAACAAGTTCTGTATGTCCAACTCTAATTCCCAGTGTATGTACTCCTAACATGTATTTTGCGTTTGAACTGCATCTGGGGCCAATTTGTTCTTGGAGTCCTCAGTCCCACACTTAACTTCTGTTGAGATTCTCAAGGTAAATATTATTCTAGGCAAAAGGTCTGGCTTTGCGTCAAATCCAGATTCCCAACCTGGTGTATTTGTATTCCTTTTCAAGCATTGTGCTTCAGAATTGTAAATGAGTTGATGAGCTGTAGAAGAACTGATTGAGTACATATCCTGGAGTATTAAGCTGTTGGAGATATAAAGAAATCTCATCCTTCATATTTCTTGGTCCAAAAAGAAAAAAATGAGGCCTACTGGTTAGGATTCTGGGTTCTCACTGCCGTGACCCAGGTTCAATCTTGGTTGGGGAGCTGAGATCTTGTAAGCCACGAGACGTGGCCAAAAAAAAAAAAAAAAGAATACCAGAAACCAACAACATTGGGTTACAATTTTTTTTAACTTATTTATTTATTTTTGGCTGCATTGGGTCTTCGTTGCTGTGCACAGGCTTTCTCTAGTTGCAGCAAGCGGGGGCTGCTTCATGGCGGTGTACGGGCTTCTCACTGCGGTGGCTTCTCTTGTTGTGGAGCATGGGCTCTGGGCACATGGCCTTCACTAGTTGTGGCTCGCGGGCTCAGTAGTTGTGGCTCCCTGGCTCTAGAGCGCAGGCTCAGTAGTTGTGGCACATGGGCTTAGTTGCTCCATGGCATGTGAGATCTTTCCGGACCAGGGCTCGAACCCGTGTCCCCCTGCATTGGCAGATGGAATTTTAACCACTGCTGCCACCAGGGAGGCCCTGGGTTACAATTTGTAACCATTTCCAGGGAAACATTTAAAGGAAACATAGTCCTGTTACTTTATGTCACATCTTTGGGGTTTTTGGCCCAAAGTGGTGTTACTTGTAATTTATTTAGTAGACCTAGCTCTAAATTACTTTGGAATATTTAATAAAAATCAAATCCAATTGCAAAGGATTAACATCTGCCACTTTTAAAGCTGTTATCAGTTAGGAATGCATTTGGCTGTAAGTTAATTGTTGCTTAAAGAAACGAGAGGAATATTTAGCATAAAATGATTGGAGGTAGGTGGCTATTGTTTTTCCTCAGTGGCCCCAAAAAATGTTAAGGTTAGTTTCTGAAGCCCTTGGCCTTTCTCTGGGCATTCAAGATGACTGCCTCATCTCTAGAAAATTGCGTCCTTTTTCAAGGCAAAAAGAAGTGGGAGGGATGTGACATTAGTGATACCTCCAATTTTATCAGATAAGCAAAACCTTTTCAAGAGGTTTCTAAACAGTTAAGTCTCATTTTGTCAGAACTCTGTAATATGGCCATCCCTAGCCATAGGAGAGACTGGTAAAGTGAAGATATTTATCTTTCCTAGCCTCTGCAGAAAAAGCAGGCAACAGAACAAGAACTAGAAATAGATTTGCAATTAGCTATTAAACAGTTACTTGCTAAAGGATATTCATAAGACTGGGAACAGGTTCTGAAGTTCAGAGCCATTCAGAGCAACATTGGCATTGTTTGACTAAGTGTACTGCTTTCCAAAATAGATTTTGTTGAAAGAAGTAGCACTTATTTGTTAGTACAAATTCTAAATTATTAGAAGTTTTAAGGTGAATTACTTTATCATCATCACCCATCCTCACCATGTGATGTCTGAGAAGTTGAACTGTGGCGTAGACTTAGTGTTGAAGACAGAGCATTCTAGGTGAGTAATGGTAATAGTAGCTATACCATTTTTCTGAGTTTCATGTTTCCAAATGCCTGCTAGACATCACCTGGGTGTTCTACCAATGCTAAAAATACTTCATTGCAATATAATTTACATGTAGTAAAACATACAAGTATTAAGCATACAGCCCATTAGTTCTGACAAATGTATACACCTGTGCAACCATCACCTAAAAATAAAGATACTGCCCATCATTTCATCAAGTTCCCTCTTGCCCCTTTCCAGTCAAGTCCCACTTTAGGCAACCACTATTAATTTTTTTTTTTAATATTTATTTATTTATTTTTGGCTATGTTGGGTCTTCGTTGCTGCGCGCAGGCTTTCTCTAGTTGCAGCGAGCAGGGGCTACTCTTCGTTGTGATGCATGGGCTTCTCATTGTGGTGGCTTCTCTTGTTGTAGAGCACGGGCTCTGGGTGCGCGGGCTTCAGTATTTTTGGATGAGGGCTCAGTAGTTGTGGCTCACGGGCTCTAGAACGTGGGCTCAGTAGTTGTGGCGCACGGGCCTAGTTGCTCCACAGCATATGGGATCTTCCTGGACCAGGGCTCGAACCCGTGTCCCCTTCATTGGCAGGTGGATTCTTAACCACTGTGCCACCAGGGAAGTCCACCACTATTGATTTTGGTCACCACAAATTATTTTTGCCTGTTCTTTAGCTAGATATGCATTAATGGAATCACACACATTATGTGCTCTTTTGTGTTTGACTTCTTTTACTCAGCAGTGTTGTTGAGATTCATCCATGATGTGTGATCAGTAGTTTTTCACTGAGTGATACAGTTGGCCTTCTGTATCTCCAGGTTCCTCATCCATGTATTCAAACAACTGTGGATGGGGAATGTTACTGTATTACGTCATTTTATATAAGGGGTTTCAGCATCTCGAATTTGGTATCCACAGGGGGTCCTAGACCAGTCTCCCATGGATACTGAGGGACCACTGTATTCCATTGTATGAATATAACACAGTTTATCCTTTCCCCTGTTGATGGAAATTTAAGTTCCAATTTTTACCTGTTAGAACTGAGCTGCTGTGATTGCAGGCATTTTAAACAGTGCCCAAGATGGAATTATTCATCTCTCATTTTCCAGTTTCCTATTTTGGTGCCTCTGATTTTCCTTGTCTTAGTGAGTAGTACCACCTTCCTTTCAGTTATTCAGAATAAAACCAATAATCATTCTTGACCCCTTCTTTCTTCTAACATAATTATTGACCCTTTCTTTATTAGGAACTGGCCTTGGTGGTGGAGATAAAATGAATACAGAAGTGATAATCTAGTTATGGTACAGGCAATAAATGAGACAAGTATAAGAGTACATACAGGATGCTTTAGGACTCTAGGAGTACAAAGGAGACACCCAGCCTGCGAGAGTTTAGGAAGGCTTCCTGGAGGAGGAAATAAATGAACTGAATTTTGAAGGGCACGAAAAAGTTAAAGGGAAGTAAGTACCACAACAAAGGAGTAGCATTGCTGAGTTTGGTGGGGTGAAGAAAAATTTTCTGTGGCATTTAAAGCAGGGGAATGATAATATATTTGTGCCTAATAAAATGTGGAAGATGAATTGGAGTAAGGCAGTATTAGAAGCAGTGAGATCTGTTATGAAATGGTAGAGTATTCCAGGCCAAAAGGGATGAACTAAGGGATTGTGTGGGAATTAGGGAGAGAATGTTGGCCCTCTAAGAGGGCATTTGAGGAAGTGTTGAATGTTCGTGGAAGAGTGATATGAGGAAAGAAGAACATGCAACATGTTAAAATGTTTGAACTTAAGTCAGCTGTTGCTGTTGTTTAGGCATGGGGTACGGGACTAGATTAGGAGTGAAAAATAAATTTGATAGATTTGGTTTTAAATTAGATGGTAAGAATTAAGCAGAGAGAACTCCATAATGACTTCTAGATTTTTAATCTTAGTGACTAAGATAACTGTGGGCCCACTGAAAGAATAAAGAAGTCAGAAAATGGAGCTTGTAGAAGGGGATGAATTCCCTTCTGAATATATTGGTTTTAAAGTAATAGGGAGCATATCCAAGTAGAATTATTCAATATATAGTGGGAAATACAAGACAAGAAAATTGAGGCTGGGACTAGAGACATATATTTGAATCATTTACTTGCTTAGAAGTCATCCAGGCCACAGAAATGAACTTTTTCTTTTATTCAACCAAAGTGTTTCAAGGCCCAGGTTACAAAGGTGAGAAGACCTGTCTGACTGGCAGACAGGAGTTCTGTGAGTCTAGAAGGATATAGTATGATTAGAGTACAATGAGAACAAACAGGAAGGGGCCTCTACATGGTCTACCTGGGGGAAATTACCGTTTTACAAAAGAAAAAAATGCTTCACAAATTTATATGGGTTCAGTTTGAATGGAGAATGTGTAAAGGAACTATTAGAACCTTTAAGCATATCTGTCTTTACGGGATAGGAGAAAGGGGGAAGCCGTTAGGAAAGCAAGTTTGAAGAGCAGGGAGTGCAACCTTACAGGCGCTGACAGGTGTGATCAGTAGTGTCAGATGTTTTGAGGAGGTCAAGCTATAAGGACTCAAACAAGAAAACCCTTTATAGAACATTTAGTTGGGCGTCGCCCAAACTGGTAGTGAAGTAAATAGGGGGCAAGGTGGGGAAAATCCGCCAATTTGTAATAGTACTTATAAAAGGAAAATCATTATTTGATTTAAATGTTTGGCCAAACTTCAAAAACAAATAAAGCTATTCTGTGCTAATTCAAACCACAACTTGTAGTTCTCCAGCTTTTTACAGGATTGCAGACTGTGTGGGGGATGGATACAAATTATTCTGTTGATTGATACACAGTAATGGCCCAAACAGATGTCCTGTAAAGCTGCTGTAGTTTATGTCTCTCCTTTTTCAGAAGGGCACAGTTCATTGTTTTGACTGAATCCTACCTGGGAGTAGGAGTCTTGGTGGCTTTGGGGCTGCACAGTGAGAATAAACTGAAATGGTGACGATGCACGTCAGTTGGGGAGGCTCGTAGAGGTTGATGTTTGCAAGATGCAGCTCTGTTTCTTCCTTCCTTCCCTCCTTCCTTTCTTCTTTCCTTCCTTCCTATTTATTTTCCTTATTTTTTTTTGGCTGCATTGGGCCTTAGTTGCAGCACACGGGATCTTCGTTGAGGTACACAGGATCTTTCATTACCACACTTGGTCTCTGTTGCTGCACTCAGGCTTCTTACTAGTTGCGGCCTGAGGGTTTTCTCTCTCTAGTTGTGGTGCGCGGGCTCCAGGGCGCATGGGCTCTATAGTTGTGTTGTGCGGACTCCAGAGCACGAGGGCTCTGTAGTTTGCAGCACGCAGGCTCTCTCATTGAGGTGCGTGATCTCAGGAGTTGTGGTGCGTGGGCTTATTTGCCCCGAGGCATGTGGGATCTTAGTTCCCCAATCAAGGATCGAACCCACGTCCCTGTAGCTCTGTTTCTAATCTGTTATTTTCCCCTATAGGTTTAACCTTTTTATTCAGCAAAAATGTGGATTCAGAAAAGCACCCAGGAAGGTTGAACCTCGAAGATCAGACACAGGAAGAAGTAGTGAAGCATACAAGAGAAGTGCTTTGATTCCTCCTGTAGAAGAAACAGCCTTTTATCCTTCTCCTTATCCTATAAGGACTCTTGTAAAGCCTTTGTTTTTTACTGTTGGGGTAAGAGCTCACGTCACTAGGAGTTACCTACCTTGCTGCAGGTGTAGTGTTAAAGTATCAATACTACTTGTCCTATTTGGGCTCCCTTAAAGACAAGTGGAGTGGGATCAGAAGGATCTGGGGTCATGATTACAATAGAACATGAATTTAATAATTGCTGTTAGAGTATGGGTCATTTATGTAAGCCCTGGAGAAGAAACTCATGGACCTCTTATTTGGTATAACAATGCAAGTGATACTGAGTTGATATTTTGAATTTTATTGGAAAAGTTCTAACTAAACAGGCCCCAGGATACTGTAACGTTAATAAAATGGGAAACAATTAAGTGTTCTTTTCACCTAGTAAGTTTCAGTGTGCCATATGTTCCTTATGTTTATAAAAAGCAATGAAAATGAAATATCATCCTTGGAACTATGTATAGATCTATTAAAAAATTTTTTTTTGTAATATATTTATTTTATATAGTTTACAGGCTGTGCATTTGGATCAGCTGCCATTTGGCAATATGAATCACTGAAATCCAGGGTCCAGAGTTATTTTGATGGTATAAAAGCTGATTGGTTGGATAGCATAAGACCACAGAAGGAAGGAGACTTCAGAAAGGAGGTAAAGTTAAACATGGCATTTGTTTTGTTGTAGTTGGTCAGTTTTTGAAGTCTGGTTATTTATGAAGTGTTTTTAGTTAATGGCAACATTAGATCAGTAGATGTGTAGTCATTGCAGTTAATATTCTTCTTTAGAGTCATTTCATTGTAGTAAGTATTAATGTTTCGTATGTCTGGCAACGTTATACTTAACAGTGTTCCAAGAAGTTTGTCCTTCTACCCACATATCAAGAATCACCACAGATAGTTGTTAAAAATTAATGTTTTGGAGCCTCTTCCAGCTCTACTAAGGGCAACTGTTTTACTTTTAGAGTACATATTAGAATCACAGGGAGTTTTATGCTTGAGGGGTAGAGATGCTATGTGGGTTTTAAAAAGCTTCTCAGTGACATGATGTTTATATATCTCTGATAAATAACCACTGTTGATGTTTTTTCTAACTGTGCTCAGGGGATCAAGATGCAAGAAAAGGGTACAAATATAGAGCTTTTAGAATTTTTCATTATTTCATATGCAAGTTGATGGCCTTTCTTCCACCTAACTGATTTTCTTAAAATGTTGCCTTTTAGGTAAAGCGTATATTTTATTTCATTTGCCAGTACTTACTGAGCAGAGACCATAGGCTAATTTGTGGATCCAGGTCCATTTATTTTTCAAGCACCTCCGTATTTTTTTATGACACACTGCTCTTCCAGTTTGGAGAGAGTGTTGATATCCTCTTCAGTTTTCTCCTTCCTAGGAACTTCTTATTCCTGGCTAGTGAGAGAGCAGCCTTGGGTTTTCTTTTTCCTAATGATAGCTGAAGGTTCCTCTAAGTAGGGAGAAGGATTCATTCCTCCTTGTTTCCCCATAGACACAAGAAGCATGAGCCTACCAGTTCTAGAGAGGCTTTATGTCAGAAGAACAATGGTTGTAATATTTGCAGGTAAAACCTGCAGGAATGAGCAGTGGTTTTTATTCAGTACAATATGTTTGAGAAGATAGTAACACTGACCTATTCCACAGTCCTGGATCCCTTGAAAGCTACAGGCTTCTGCACTGTAAAGTTTTTTTTTTTTTTTTTTGCGGTACGCGGGCCTCTCACTGTTGTGGCCTCTCCCGTTGCGGAGCACAGGCTCCGAACGCGCAGGCTCAGCGGCCATGGCTCACGGGCCTAACCGCTCCGCGGCATGTGGGATCTTCCTGGACCGTGGCACGAACCCGTGTCCCCTACATCGGCAGGTGGACTCTCAACCACTGTGCCATCAGGGAAGCCCACTATGAAGTTTTGATACCCAAATTGTTCCTTGGAATGGTGAAAATGACACATGTAATATACATAATCTTCATCCAAAGATGGATTTGTTTAAAGTAGTTAAATGATAAGAGATAAAATATAAAATCCATGTTAAAGAAAACTGAAATAACACATAAATATAACATGGGAAGTGAAAGCCCTGGGAACCTGTGCCCCACTACTACATATGCAGTGAGTAAGGTCTGAGAGTTCAGACACATTTAAATTGTTATTGACCTTGAACAACTGGGGTTGGAGTGCTGACCCTCCACGCAGTGGCACATGTGCCTGTAACTTTATAGTTGGGCCTCTGTAACAGCGGTCCCACATCTGTGGATTCCAACTACGAATGGTGTAGTATATTGTAGTACATATTTATTGAAAAAAATCTGCATGTAAGTCCAGTGCAGTTCAAACCCCTGCTGTTCAAAGGTCAACTGAATTACAAAAATGGAATAATTGTTGTGCATGAATCAAATATATGTTGATCTGTAACTTTTTTTCTTTACCTTGGGTTTCTTTCTGTATTAGTATACAAAGTCTGGTTCAGTTTCATAGTTAGAACATAGTTTTTTTTTAATTAAAAAACTTTAATCATGGAAAATTTCAAAGGTAAAGTAAAAAGAGTGAAGAGAATAGTATAATGAACCCCTGTCATCCATTGTCAACAACTGTTGACACATAGCCAACTTTGTTTCTTCTAGTTCCCCTTCTTTCCCTTCCCTCCCCACCACTGATTACTATAAAGCAAATTCTAGGCATATATCATCTATAAAATTTCAAGGTGTGTCCCTAAAAGATTAGGATTCTGTCTTTTTCTAAACCTCAATCTAGTATTATACCTTTAAAAAAAAAAAGGCAATTTTAGTAGAAAATATTCTTGGTTAGAATTTTAAAACTAGATTGGGTCTTGGTGAACAACCACTTGATAGTGTGCTAGGTACTTTATGTTATTGATATTCCTCACAGTGGTATTGCTATATATCTGTTACTGTCTCCATTTTATGTATCAGGAAACTGAAGTGTAGAAGTAATTTGAGGTCACAGAGCTTATCAGTGGCTTTGTGTAGAGAATGCAGGCTGTCTGACTATAAAACACCTGTGTTTTCCACTCTGTCACATATTTGTTATGTCTGTTGTTCAGTAGAGATTTTTATAGACGAGGACTCTTTCATTTATGCACAAAGAATTTTCTTTCTTTTCATTTATGTAGCCTGAAATTATTTACCATATGGTGATATGCAATTTTTCTTCTGTTTTAGATTAACAAGTGGTGGAATAACCTAAGTGATGGCCAGCGGACTGTGACAGGTTTGTGTTAGCTTACACGTTTTAGCCATTCAAGGGAAGAGAAATCAAACCAAAAGGTACAGTATGTCATAGTCAATGGCTTTTGTACCATGCTCATCAGTGGTTTAGAAGACAGAGTTTCTGTACCTTCAGGCTAATGTAATGGTTTGAAAGTAGTGTGGCATAAAGGTATACATGAGGCTCTGGGTCAGTTATTTTCTAATTTTGATCTAGTATGATATTGATCAAGTGCTCTATCTTTGTTGTAAAATCCTAGCTTGTGAAATAGGTTATGAGTAATTATTACTTTCCCATTAAAGTAACTAAAGGGGACATTGATTAAGTACCTTCTTTATGCAGCATGCTTTATACATATTCTCTCTGTACCTCACAGGGTTGCTTACAGGGTAGTTATCTCCCTTTTTACAGATAAGGAAACTGGCTTTCAGAGAAGGAACTTTTCGAAGGTCACATTGCTAGTAAGTAAGAGCTGAGTTTCAAAACCCAGGTCTGTCTCATCCTAAAGCCGGTTTTCTCTTTTCTGTACCATGCTATTTATAAAATCCTCTTTAAATGTAAGCATAACATGTATATCACCATGATAATTTGTTTTTTAAAATTTTTATGGAAGACAGATCTGGCTCTTCAAGGTAACACTTGTGCAATATATTATGGACTTAGTTATTTTGAGAAATTTGGGGAAATGGATTTGTAAGTTCTTTAACAATTGTGCAGATAGGGAAAAAAATCTTCCTAGAGAAATACCAAAATAGTGCTTTTCCTTAAATATAGTTAGACTTAATGGTACTCTTAATTTTATATACCTACTTAAGTGGAGAAAAGGTGCTTATGTTTCTTCATTCAGACTATGTCTGGAAGGTTTAATTTTTCTGTCTCTTTGGTAGAACCTGATCCTGTCTTCAAGCTTATGGTTTAGACATTGCTTCCTGCAGGAAGTGCTTTTTTTCTGAACTCATTGCACTTTTTAATCACTTATAACACAACCTGCCTTATATAATTGTACATGTATCATCTTTGAGGACAATGATGAGATTCATTTTGCTATAGCTCCTAGCACATACCTGGTACACAGTAAAGGCATTCAATTAAAATCTATTGAGTGAATGAATGTCGATGAGATCTTGAATCAAAAGATTGAGATTTTTCAAAGTATATTGCCATACTGTATAATTGATTAGTTAGTGAGGTCTTAATAAATATGATAACTTCAAAAATAGCTATGTAATAACACATGTTTCCATTGGAATTGGGATTTTTGGTTTGTTTGCTTGTTTTCTGAAAATTAATAGCCTTTCCTTAGGGTAGCAAAGTTTTGATTTCTTTTGATATTTTCAAAGTATCTCACAATTAGTTGATACTTAGTGTTCTTTGAAGATTGTGAAGATTTAACATTTGAGGAAACCTGGGACCAGAATTTAAAACCTTTTTCATGCCAGGAAATGGTTTATCCAGTGAAGTTGGTATTTGGAGATAATTAAAAATCAGAATTCTTTCCCTTAGATGACGTTGCAGTGTAACTAGCAGCTTGAGTATAAAGTACTTTGAACCACATACATGTGAATGGTCATGCTAAAGACCTTAAATACTTATTGTCAGGTTAGCTAAGTGACTTAAAGGCTGAGGAAATGCTCTTTGATCTGTTCAGTGTCATATCAAACTCCTTCAGGAAATAATTATTCTGGTAGCAGTGAATCTAGCCTCACTGCTGGTGGTGCTTTATAATCAGTTAGCTATGTACTAAAATTTCAGTGGTTAATAAACTTGTGCTTTAGTTATATCTTGTCTCTTTTCAGAGGTGCCAGGTCATTCCACTGACCTTGCTTAGCCCCTCGATTGCTTCCTTTAGGCTGATTCTAAGTGAGGTTGGCTCAGCTCCTGGCTTTTATTGAGTATGGGGTGACAGATTCATTCTGTGCCATATTTTCCTTGGATTGTAGCTGTTCTCTGAGTGTTTTTCTTTTTGTATTTTGAAAGAACTTGACAAGTCCTTAGGCCACTGACCTAGAAAGTTTCAAAGCTCTGTGAGACTAGTGTGCTTCTTTGCTCTGTAGTATTCACACCTAGACACTGGCAGCTTGAAAGCTGTAGCAGGTTAAAGATTTCGCAGTTTAACACCAAACATTTCATGTAAGAATTCCTTGCTATCTGAACCTAATGTGCTCATGGATTTGGATGGCAAGATTTTGGTTATAGCAAGTTCAGACAGCAAAATGTTTTATCCAAATGCATTTGTTTCCTGAGCTTGAGGTGTAACAAGGGATATCTCAAATTTATCCATATCTCTTTTGAGTCCTAGGTTTGGATAAGAACAGTTCAAATCATAAGGGATACCTGTAATTTACCTTATCTTTAAGGTGGAATCCAGTGGTGAGGTGAAAAACCTCCCTTAGAGCTGATAGCAGTTTTGGAGTCCCTAGTTTTTGACTCTTCTAGCTCAATCTGTCCCTGGAAATCATTTGTCGAGGTCTACCAGAGAACTGGTCTTAATCACTTAATCTTTTTTTTTTCTTATCTGGTTTAGGGATTTTTTTTTTGTCTTAATTGTTGCACAGACATATCTCCCCAAACTTCACATTGCTCTGAAAAAGTTGTTATAAGTTCACTTGGTGTTTGTAGGATGAAGGGGGAGCATCAAGTAGCATTCTTCAAAGTTAGGCTTGTCCCTGGTACTTTTATATTTCAGCTGGTCTCCTGTATTGCCTTGCTCTGCAAGGCTTTTTTTTTTTTTTTTGGCGGTATGCGGGCCTCTCACTGTTGTGGCCTCCCGTTGCAGAGCACAGGCTCTGGACGCGCAGGCTCAGTGGCCATGGCTCACAAGCCCAGCCGCCCCGCGGCATGGGTGATCTTCCCGGACTGGGACACGAACCCATGTCCCCTGCATCGGCAGGTGGACTCTCAACCACTGTGCCACCAGGGAAGCCCTCTGCAAGGCTTTTAAGCCTGTAGTAGAGGTCCCAGGCAACCCCCAAGGAGAGTATTTCCCCTACATTTCTAGCTTTTAGAGATGCCTATGAGGCACTCGTCATAGTTTTAGTTATTTCTGGGGAAAGGATAACAAAACTAATGCTTGAGTGCCAGCTAGGCTTCAAGTACTATGTTAGGTACTTTATGGACACACATATTACTGTTAATCCTTATTATTAATCTTTTTAAAAATAAATTATTTATTTATTTTTGGCTGCGTTGGGTCTTTGTTGCTGCGCATGGGCTTTCTCTAGTTGTGGCGAGTGGGGGCCACTCTTCATTGCGGTGCATGGGCTTCTTATTGCAGTGGCTTCTCTTTGCTGCGGAGCACGGGCTCTAGGCATGTGGGCTTCAGTAGTTGCAGCACGCGGGCTGAGTAGTTGTGGCTCGCGGGCTCTAGAGTGCAGGTTCAGTAGTTGTGGCGCATGGGCTTAGTTGCTCTGCGGCATGTGGGATCTTCCCAGACCAGGGCTGTGTCCCCTGCATTGGCAGGTGGATTCTTAACCACTGTGCCACCAGGGCAGTCCTTAAGAGCCCTGTTACTGGTATCCTCATTGTTCAGATGGGGTAAGTGAGACTCAGAGAGGTTAAATAACTTGTCTGAGATCACACAGCTAGAAAGACTGGAGATGGGAAACAAACTCCTTAGTTCAAATAATATGCGTTTTATTACATCCATTCACTTTCTGCTATATCAAACCACCACTAGTTACCTTTCTGATAAACCACACTGCCTTTCCCCATCTCAGGTATCTGAGTGCTAATTCATAGACCAATTTGCAGCAAATTGTCCCAGGGCAGCAGGCTGGCATTCAGTGAAGAAAGAGGGACGTTTTCGGCTACTCGGTTTGTAGTTTGTCATTGTAAAATGAATAAATGTGCATAGTAACATTAAAATAGAGAATACGTAAAATAAAAAATAAATCTCTCTCACTGTAGACGTCCAGTTCCACCCCCATAACCATTGCCTTTTTAGCTGCTTGTGTATTCTTCCAAAGCACCTGTTTATATATAGACATTTATATCTGTATCTAACTATGGTTTAAACACAAACGGTAGCATGTAATGCATACTCCTCTACACCTCCACACCTCCTCTACTCCTCTACACCTTTATTTTTTTTCACTTAGTATTTTAAAGGACATTCCATATCGATACAAGTAGGCCTATTGTATGCTTTTTTTTTTTTTCTGGTATGTGGGCCTCTCACTGTTGTGGCCTCTCCTGTTGCGGAGCACAGGCTCCGGACGCGCAGGCTCAGCGGCCATGGCTCACGGGCCCAGCCGCTCTGCGGCATGTGGGATCTTCCCGGACCGGGGCACGAACCCGCATCCCCTGCATCGGCAGGCGGACTCCCAACCACTGCGCCACCAGGGAAGCCCCTGTGTGTTTTTTAAAAGTATTTTATTGAAGTGTAATATACATAGAAGAACATGCACATGTCAGATGTACAATTGATTTTCACAAACTGAGCACATCCACATAACTAGCACCCAGATCAAGAAATGGAAATTACCGGGCTTCCCTGCTGGCGCAGTGGTTGAGAGTCCGCCTGCCGATGCACGGGACACGGGTTCGTGCCCCGGTCCGGAATGATCCCACATGCCGTGGAGCGGCTAGGCCCGTGAGCCATGGCCGCTGAGCCTGCGCGTCCAGAGCCTGTGCTCCGCAACGGGAGAGGACACAACAGTGAGAGGCCCGCGTACAGAGGCAAAAAAAAAAAAAAGAAATGGAAATTACCAGCACCCCAGGATCATTCTTTTTAATGGCATTGCAGTAGTCCGTGCAAATGAATACTATTGTAACAGGTCTTCTATTAATGAATATTTAGGTTGTCTTTAGTCTTGCTTTCATAGGAGGTTGGAAGATGGATAGTCTCTTTGGATTTCCTCTCGATTTCAGGAAGCTGTGGAACCAGTCCTTAACTTATTTTGTGGATACTCCCCAGAAGGAGAAATTACAGCCACTGTATGAGGCCGACAGAATGATCCCAGTGCTTGTAGTCCTGGCTCCCAGGAAACCTGAGGACCGCTTGAACTCAGTTGTTTGGCTACTGTGGGTGTGTGTGCTTGTCATTGTCTGGACTAGGCACGTTCATTCAGATAGAGGAGCTGTGGAGGGGTGAGCTGGCCCACCTCAGAAACAGAAAGGATGCTGTACTTAGCTGTTAGACTCCAACTGGGATAGTCTTTTTTTTTTCTTTTTTAGGAAAAGAGAAAAAGAGATTGTACCCCCTTCCTTGGAGGAAAATAGGCTGAAGTTACTGAACCCCCGGTAGTGCTTCCCAAATCAGTGTATCTTTTTTTTTTTTTAAATCAAGGTATAATTCACATGTCCTAAAATTCATCATTTAAAAGCACAGTTGACCCTTGAACAATGCAGAGGTTAGGGTTGCTGACTCTCCACACAGTTGAAAATCTGTGTATAACTTTATAGTCAGCACTCTGTCCACTGTTATGCATCCGTGGATTCAACCAACCATGGCTCATGTAGTACCATAGTACTTTAAAAAAAAATCTTTGTAAGGTGGACCTGTGCAGTTCAAACTCATGTTGTTCAAGGGTTAACTATACAATTGAGTGGTTTTTATTATATTTACAAGGTTGTGCTACTATCACCATCACCTACTCCCAGAACATTTTCATTACCCCAGAAAGAAACCCTTTAGCCATTAGCAGTCACTCCCTATTCCCCTCCTCCCCTCAACCCTAGACACCTACTTTCTTTCTCTGTGGATTTGTCTGTTCTGGACACTTCATAAAAATGGAATCACATAAATATGAGGCCTTTTGTGGCTGCTTCTTTCACTTAGTGTAATGTTTTCAGAGTTCATCCATAGTGGCACGTGTCAATACATATTTCTTTTTATGGCTAAATAATATTCCATTATATGGATACATCACATTTTATTTATTCATTCATCTGTTGGTGGACATTTGTTTCTACTTTTTGGCTTAATATTATGATAATGCTGCTATGAATTTTCATTTATATGTTTTGTGTGGACATATGTTTTCATTTCTCTTGCTAATATACCTAGAAGTGGAATTGTTGGGTCATATGGTACTCTGTTTAACTTATTAAAAACTGTGGTAAAAAACACATAAAATGCACCATTTATACCATTTTTAAGTGTATAGCTTAGTAAAGTTAATTATATTCACATTGTTATGAAACACCTCCAAAACTCTTTTCGTCTTGTAAAACTGAAACTGTATACCCATTATACAACAATTTCCCTTTCTTTCCCTTCCCCAGCTCCTGGTAACTATCATGCCCCTTTTTTTTTTTTTGCGATATGTGGGCCTCTCACTGTTGTGGCCTCTCCCGTTGCGGAGCACAGGCTCTGCACGCGCAGGCTCAATGCCCATGGCTCACGGGCCTAGCCGCTCCGTGGCATGTGGGATCTTCCTGGACTGGGGCATGAACCCGTGTCCCCTGCATCGACAGGTGGACTCTCAACCACTGCGCCACCAGGGAAGCCCTCATGCCACTTTTTGTTTCTATAAATTTCAGTACTTTAGATACCTCATATAAGTGGAATCACACAGTACTTGTCTTTTTTGACTGGTTTATTTCACTTAACATAATGTCCTCAAGGGTCATCCATGTTGTAACATGTGACAAGATTTCCTTCCTTTTTTAAGGCTGAATAATTAATTCCTTTGTGTGTATACACCACATTTTGTTTATCCTTTCATTCGTCCATGGCCATTTGGGTTGCTTCCACCTCTTGGCTATTGTGAGTAGTGCTGCTAGGAACATGGGTGTGCAAATCTCTTTGTGTCCCTGCTTTCAGTTCTTTTTGATATATACCCAGAAGTAGGATTGCTGAACTATATGGTAGTTCTATTTTTAATTATTTGAGGAAGCTCCATACTGTTTCCATAGTGTTTGCACCATTTTACACTCCTACAACAGTTCTGATTTCTTTGCATCCTTGTCAGCACTTGATATTTTCTGTTTATGGTTTTTTAAAAAATGGGTGCCATCCTAATGGGTGTGAGGTGACACACTGTGATTTTGATTTGCATTTCTCTAATTAGCTGTGTTGCTCATCTTTTCATATGTTGGTTGGCCATTTGAATATCATCTTTGGATAAATGTTCAAGTTCTTTGCTCACTTTAATCAGGTTGAATTTTGTTGTTGAGAGTTGTAGGAATTCTTTATATGTTCTAGATATTAACCGTTTATCAGATAGATGACTTGCAAGTATGTTCTCCTGTTCTGTAGGTTAACTTTCACTCTGTTGATTGTGTCCTTTGCACAAAAGCTTTTAGGTTTGATGTCCCATTTGTCTGTTTTTGCTCTTTTGGTGTCATAGCCAAGAAATCATTGCCAAATCCAATGTTATGAGGCTTTTCCCCTGTGTTCTTCTAGGAGTTTTAAAGTTTTTGGTCTTACCTTTAGGCCTCTAATTAATTTTTAGTTAATTTTTGTGTAGGGTGTAAGGTAAGAGTCCAAGTTTATTCTTTTGAGTGTGAATATCCACCTTTCCGTTTTCTTTCTGAAGAATGCCAAATTGTTTTCTAAAGTTGCTGTACCATTTTATATTCCCTTAGACAGTGTATGAGGATTCCATTTGTTATTGCTTGTCTTTTTCTAGTATATCATCAACTACAATTTTTTTGGTATTTTTTTATTGTGGTAAAATATACATAACATAAAATCTATCATTTTAGCCATACCATAAAATGTGCAATTCAGTGGCATCAAGTACATTCACAGTGTTGTGCAACCGTCATCACTGTCCATTTCTAGAACTTTTCAGCATCCCAAACAAACTCTGTACCCATTAAACAATAACTTCCCATTTCCCCTGCCCCTCAGCCTTTGGTAACAACCATTCTACGTTCTGTTTCTGTGAGTTTGCCTACACTTCATATAAGTGGAATTATAAAATATGTTTTTGTGTCTGGCTTCTGTTGTTTAGCATACTGTTTTCCAGGTTCACCCACATTTTAGCACATCTCAGAATTTCATTCTTTTTTAAGGCCGAATAATATTGCATTGTTTTTTCAGTTATTTTTAAAATTGAAGTATAGTTGATTTACAATGTTACGTTAATTTCTGCTGCACAGCAAAGTGATTCAGTTATATATATATATACACACACATTCCTTTTTTAAAATATTCTTTATTATGGTTTATGGTTTATCATAGAATATTGAATATAGGTCTTTGTGCTGTGCAATAGGACCTTGTTGTTTATCCATTCTATATATAAAAACTCACATCTGCTAAACCCAACCTCCCACTCCATCCCTCCCCCAGCTTCCTCCCCCTTGGCAACCACAGGTCTGTTCTCTATGTCTGTGAGTCTGTTTCTATTTCATAGATAGGTTCATTTGTGTCATATTTTAGATTCCACGTATAAGTGATATCATATATTTGTCTTTCTCTTTCTGACTTACTTCGCTTAGTATGATAATCTCTAGTTGCAACCATGTTGCTGCAAATGGCATTCTTTTTTATGGCTAAGTAGTATTCCATTGTATATATGTGCCATGTCTTCTTTATCCATTCATCCACTGATGGACATTCAGGTGTTGCCATGTCTTGGCTATTGTGAATAGTGCTGCTATGAACATAGTGGGTGCATGTATCTTTTTGAGTTATAGTTTTGTCTGGATATGTGCCCAGGAGTGGGATTGCTGGATCATATGGTAATTCTGTTTCTGGTTTTCTGAGGACCCTCCATACTGTTTTCCACAGTGGCTGCAAAATCGTACATTCCCACGAACAGTATAAGAAGGTTGCCTTATCTCCACACCCTCTCCAGCATTTGTTATTTGTAGACTTTATAATGATGGCCATTCTGACCAGTGTGAGGTGGTACCTCATTGTAGTTTTAGTTTTTTATTTTTTATTTATTTATTTTTTAAAACATCTTTATTGGAGTATAATTGCTTTACAATGGTTTGTTAGTTTCTGCTTTATAACAAAGTGAATCAGTTATACATAGACATATGTTCCCATATCTCTTCCCTCTTGCATCTCCCTCCCTCCCGCCCTCCCTATCCCACCCCTCTAGGTGGTCATAAAGCACCGAGCTGATGTCCCTGTGCTATGCAGCTGGTTCCCACTAGCTAGCTATTTTATGTTTGGTAGTGTATCTGTGTCCATGCCACTCTCTCACTTTGTGACAGCTTACCCTTCCCCCTCCCCATATCCTCAAGTCCATTCTGTAGTAGGTCTGTGTCTTTATTCCGGTCTTGCCCCTAGGTTCTGTTTTTTTTTTTTTTTCCTTTGCGGTACGCGGGCCTCTCACTGCTGTGGCCTCTCACTGCTGCGGAGCACAGGCTCAGGACATGCAGGCCCAGCGGCCACGTCCCACGGGCCCAGCCGCTCCACAGCATGTGGGATCTTCCCGGACCGGGGAACGAACCCATGTCCCCTGCATTGGCAGGCGGACTCTCAACCACTGCGCCACCAGGGAAGCCCACCTCTAGGTTCTTGATGACTTTTTGTTTTTGCTTAGATTCCATATATATGTGTTAGCATACGGTATTTGTTTTTCTCTTTCTGACTTACTTCACTCTGTATGACAGATTCTAGGTCCATCCACCTCACTACAGATAACTCAGTTTCGTTTCTTTTTATGGATGAGTAATATTCTATTGTATATATGTGCCACATTTTCTTTATCCATTCACGTGTTGAGGGACACTTAGGTTGCTCCCATGTCCTGGCTATTGTAAATAGAGCTACAATGAACATTTTGGTACATGACTCTTTGAATTATGGTTTTCTCAGGGTATATGCCCAGTAGTGGGATTGCTGGGTCGTATGGTAGTTCTAGTTTTAGTTTTTTAAGGAGCCTCCATACTGCTCTCCATAGTGGCTGTATCAATTTACATTCCCACCAACAGTGCAAGAGGGTTCCCTTTTGTCCACACCCTCTCCAGCATTTATTTATTTATTTATATTTATATTTATATTTTATTTATTTATCTAGCTAGCTAGCTAGCTAGCTAGCGGTACACGGGCCTCTCACTACTGTGGCCTCTCCCATTGAAGAGCACAGGCTCCAGACGCGCAGGCTCAGTGGCCATGGCTAATGGGCCCAGCCGCTCCGCGGCATGTGGGATCCTCATAGACTGGGTCATGGACCCACGTCCCCTCCATTGGCAGGCTGACTCTCAACCACTGCGCCACCAGGGAAGCCCATCTCCAGCATTTATTGTTTGTAGATTTTTTAATGATGGCCATTCTGACCAGTGTGAGATGATATCTCATTGTAGTTTTGATTTGCATTTCTCTATTGATTAATGATGTTCAGCATTCTTTCATGTGTTTGTTGGCAATCTGTATATCTTCTTTGGAGAAATATATATTTAGGTCTTCTGCCCATTTTTGGATTGGGTTGTTTGTATTTTTAATATTGAGCTGCATGAGCTGCTTATAAATTTTGGAAATTAATCCTTTGTAAGTTGCTTCATTTGCAAATATTTTCTCCCATTCTGAGGGTTGTCTTTTGGTCTTGTTTATAGTTTCCTTTGCTGTGCAAAAGCTTTTAAGTTTCATTAGGTCCCATTTGTTTACTTTTGTTTTTATTTCCATTTCTCTAGGAGGTGGGTCAGAAAGGATCTTGCTGTGATTTATGTCATAGAATGTTCTGCCTATGTTTTCCTCTAAGAGTTTGATAGTGTCTGGCCTTAAATCTACGTCTTTAATCCATATTGAGTTTATTTTTGTGTATGGTGTTAGGGAGTGTTCTAATTTCATACTTTTACATATAGCTGTCCAGTTTTCTCAGCACCACTTATTAAAGAGGCTGTCTTTTAACCACTGTATATTCTTGCCTCCTTTATCAAAGATAAGGTGACCATATGTGCGTGGGTTTATCTCTGGGCTTTCTATCCTGTTCCATTGATCTTTCTGTTTTTGTGCCAGTACCATACTATCTTGATTACTGCAGCTTTGTAGTATAGTATGAAGTCAGATAGCCTGATTCCTCCAGCTCCGTTTTTCGTCCTCAAGATTGCTTTGGCTGTTCGGAGTCTTTTGTGTTTCCATACAAATTGTGAAATTTTTTTGTTCTAGTTCTGTGAAAAATGCCAGTGGTAGTTCGATAGGGGATTGCATTGAATCTGTAGATTGCTTTGGGTAGTAGAGTCATTTTTCACAATGTTGATTCTTCCAATCCACAAACATGGTATCTCTCCATCTATTTGTATCATCTTTAATTTCTTTCATCAGTGTCTTATAATTTTCTGCATACAGGTCTTTTGTCTCCTTAGGTAGGTTTATTCCTAGATATTTTATTCTTTTTGTTGCAATGGTAAATGGGAGTGTTTTCTTGATTTCACTTTCAGATTTTTCATCCTTAGTGTATAGGAATGCCAGAGATTTCTGTGCATTAATTTTGTATCCTGCAACTTTACCAAATTCATTGATTAGCTCTAGTAGTTTTCTGGTAGCATCTTGAGGATTCTCTGTGTATAGTATCATGTCATCTGCAAACAGTGACAGCTTTACTTCTTCTTTTCCAATTTGGATTCCTTTTATTTCCTTTTCTCTGATTACTGTGGCTAAAACTTCCAAAACTGTGTTGAATAAGAGTGGTGAGACTGGGCATCCTTGTCTTGCTCCTGATCTTAGTGGAAATGCCTTCAGTTTTTCACCATTGAGGACGATGTTGGCTGTGGGTTTGTCATATATGGCCTTTATTATGTTGAGGAAAGTTCCCTCTACGCCTACTTTCTGCAGGGTTTTTATCATAAATCGGTGTTGAATTTTGTCGAAAGCTTTCTCTGCATCTATTGCAATGATCATATGGTTTTTCTCCTTCAATTTGTTAATGTGGTGTATCACGTTTACTGATTTGTATATATTGAAGAATGCTTGCATTCCTGGAATAAACCCCACTTGATCATGGTGTATGATCCTTTTAATGTGCTGTTGGATTCTGTTTGCTAGTATTTTGTTGAGGATTTTTGTATCTACGTTCATCAGTGATATTGGCCTGTAGTTTTCTTTCTTTGTGACATCCTTGTCTGGTTTTGGTGTCGGTGGTGGTGGCCTCGTAGAATGAGTTTGGGAGTGTTCCTCCCTCTGTTATATTTTGGAAGATTTTGAGAAGGATAGGTGTTAGATCTTCTCTAAATGTGTGATAGAATTCGCCTGTGAAGCCATCTGGTCCTGGGCTTTTGTTTGTTGGAAGATTTTTAATCGCAGTTTCAATTTCAGTGCTTGTGATTGGTCTGTTCATATTTTCTATTTCTTCTGGTTCAGTCTTGGAAGATTGTGCTTTTCTAAGAATTTGTCCATTTCTCCAGGTTGTCCATTTTATTGGCATAGAGTTGCTTGTAGTAATCTCTCATGATCTTTTTTATTTCTGCAGGGTCAGTTGTTACTTCTCCTTTTTCATTTCTAATTCTGTTGATTTGAGTCTTCTCCCTTTTCTTCTTGATGAGTCTGGCTAATGGTTTCTCAGTTTTGTTTATCTTCTCAAAGAACCAGGTTTTAGTTTTATTGATCTTTGCTATCGTTTCCTTCTTTTATTTTTCATTTATTTATTAATTTTGTTTATTTATTTTTTTGTGGTATGCGGGCCTCTCACTGTTGTGGCCTCTCCCGTTGTGGAGCACAGGCTCTGGACGCGCAGGCTCAGCGGCCATGACTCACAGGCCCAGCCGCTCCGCGGCATGTGGGATCTTCCCGGACCGGGGCACGAAACCCTGTCCCCTGCATTGGCAGGCGGGCTCTCAACCACTGCACCACCAGGGAAGCCCCATTTATTTCTGATCTGATTTTTATGATTTCTTTCCTTCTGCTAACTTTGGGGTTTTCTTCTTCTTCTTTCTGTAATTGCTTTAGGTGCAAGGTTCGGTTGTTTATACAAGATGTTTCCTGTTTCTTAAGGTAGGATTGTATTGCTATAAACTTCCCTCTTAGAACTGTTTTTGCTGCATCCCATAGATTTTGGGTCGTCGTGTCTCCATTGTCATTTGTTTCTAGGGATTTTTTTATTTCCTCTTTGATTTCTTCAGTGATCGCTTCGTTATTAAGTAGTGTATTGTTTAGCCTCCATGTGTTTGTATTTTTTACAGATCTTTTCCTGTAATTGATATCTAGTCTCTTAGCGTTGTGGTCAGAAAAGATACTTGATACAATTTCAATTTTCTTAAATTTACCAAGGCTTGATTTGTGACCCAAGATATGATCTATCCTGGAGAATGTTCCATGAGCACTAGAGAAAAATGTGTATTCTGTTGTTTTTTGATGGAATGTCCTATAAATATTAGTTAAGTCCATCTCGTTTAATGTATCATTTAAAGCTTGTGTTTCCTTATTTATTTTCATTTTGGATGATCTGTCCATTGGTGAAAGTGGGGTGTTAATGTCCCCTACTATGAATGTGTTACTGTCGATTTCCCCTTTTATGGCTGCTAGTTTTTGCCTTATGTATTGAGGTGCTCCTATGTTGGGTGCATAAATATTTACAATTGTTATATCTTCTTCTTGGATCGATCCCTTAATCATTATGTAGTGTCCTTCTTTGTCTCTTCTGATAGTCCTTATTTTAAAGTCTATTTTGTCTGATATGAGAATTGCTACTCCAGCTTTCTTTTGGTTTCCATTTGCATGGAATATCTTTTTCCATCCCCTTACTTTCAGTCTGTATGTGTCTCTAGGTCTGAAGTGGGTCTCTTGTAGACAGCATATATATGGGTCTTGTTTTTGTATCCATTCAGCCAATCTGTGTCTTTTGGTGGGAGCATTTAGTCCATTTACATTTAAGGTAATTATCGATATGTATGTTCCTATTCCCATTTTTTAATTGTTTTGAGTTCGTTATTGTAGGTCTTTTCCTTCTCTTGTGTTTCTTGCCTAGAGAAGATCCTTTAGCTGTTGTTGTAAAGCTGGTTTGGTGGTGCTGAACTCGCTCAGCTTTTGCTTGTCTGTAAAGGTTTTAATTTCTCCATCAAATCTGAATGAGATCCTTGCTGGGTAGAGTAATCTTGGTTGCAGGTTTTTCTCCTTCATCACTTTAAATATGTCCTGCCAGTCCCTTCTGGCTTGCAGAGTTTCTGCTGAAAGATCAGCTGTTAACCTTATGGGGATTCCCTTGTGTGTTATTTGTTGTTTTTCCCTTGCTGCTTTTAATATGTTTTCTTTGTATTTAATTTTTGACAGTTTGGTTTAATATGTGTCTTGGCTATTTCTCCTTGAATTTATCCTGTATGGGACTCTCTGTGCTTCCTGGACTTGATTAACGATTTCCTTTCCCATATTAGGGAAGTTTTCAACTATAATCTCTTCAAATATTTTCTCAGTCCCTTTCTTTTTCTCTTCTTCTTCTGGAACCCCTATAATTCGAATATTGGTGCATTTAATGTTGTCCCAGAGGTCTCTGAGACTGTCCTCAGTTCTTTTCATGGTTTTTTCTTTATTCTGCTCTGCAGTAGTTATTTCACTATTTTATCTTCCAGGTCACTTATCCGTTCTTCTGCCTCAGTTATTTTGGTATTGATCCCATCTAGAGTATTTTTAATTTCATTTATTGTGTTGTTCATCGTTGTTTGTTTCATCTTTAGTTCTTCTAGGTCCTTGTTAAATGTTTCTTGCATTTTGTCTATTCTATTTCCAACATTTTGGATCATCTTTATTATCATTATTCTGAATTTTTTTTCAGGTAGACTGCCTGTTTCCTCTTCATTTGTTAGGTCTGGTGGGTTTTTATCTTGCTCCTTCATCTGCTGTGTGTTTTTCTGTCTTCTCATTTTGCTTATCTTACTGTGTTTGGGGTCTCCTTTTTGCAGGCTGCAGGTTCGTATTTTCCGTTGTTTTTGGTGTCTGTCCCCAGTGGCTAAGGTTGGTTCAGTGGGTTGTGTAGGCTTCCTGGTGGAGGGGCCTAGTGCCTGTGTTCTGGTGGATGAGGCTGGATCTTGTCTTTCTGGTGGGCAGGTCCACGTCTGGTGGTGTGTTTTGGGGTGTCTGTGGACTTATGATTTTGGGGAGCCTTTCTGCTAATGGTTGGGGTTGTTTTCCTGTCTTGCTAGTTTTTTGGCATAGGATGTCCAGCACTGTAGCTTGCTGGTCATTGAGTGAAGCTGGGTGCTGGTGTTGAGATGGAGGTCTCTGGGAGATTTTCACTGTTTGATATTATGTGGAGCTGGGAGGTCTGTTGTGGACCAGTGTCCTGAAGTTGGCTCTCCCACCTCAGAGGCACTGCACTGACTCCTGGCTGCAGCACCAAGAGCCTTTCATCCACACGGCTCAGAATAAAAGGGAGGAAAAGTAGAAAGAAAGAATTAGTAGAAGAAGAAAGAAAGGAAGGAAGGAAGGAAGGAGGTCAGGAGGGAGGGAGGAAGGAAGGAAGGAGGGAAGGAAGGAAAAAGAGAAAGAACATAAAGTAAAATAAAATTAATATAAAATATAATAAAGTTATTAAAATAAAAAAATAATTATTAAGGAAAAAATACAGAAAACAAAAACAGACGGATAGAACCGTAGGACAAATGGTGGAAGCAAAGCTATACAGACAAAATCTCACACAGAAGCATACACATACACATTCACAAAAAGAGGAAAAGGGGGAAAAAATCATAAATCTTGCTCTCAAAATCCACCTCCTCAATTTGGGATGATTCGTTGTCTGAAGGAGGGAAGGAAGGAAAGAAAGAAGATAAAGTAAAAAGTTATTAAAATAATTATTAAGAAAAAATATTTTTTAAAAAATGGACGGATAGAACCCTAGGACAAATAGTGGAAGCAAAGCTATACAGACAAAATCTCACACAGAAGTATACCGTGTACACACAAAAAGAGGAAAAGGGGAAAAAATCATAAATCTTGCTCTCAAAGCCCACCTCCTCAATTTGGGATGATTCGTTGTCTATTCAGGTATTCCACAGATGCAGGGTACATCACCTTGATTGTGGAGATTTAATCTGCTGCTTCTGAGGCTGCTGGGAGAGATTTCCCTTTCTCTTCTTTGTTCTCACAGCTCCCGGGCCTCAGTTTTGGATTTGGCCCCGCCTCTGCGTGTAGGTCGCTGGAGGGCGTCTGTTCTTCGCTCAGACAGGTCGGGGTTAAAGGAGCTGCTGATTCTGGGGCTCTGGCTCACTCAGGCGGGGG
>NW_006796752.1:3034665-3046999 GCF_000442215.2 Lipotes vexillifer | reverse complement strand
GGGGGTGTGGATTGTGACCTGTGCTCGCCCACAGGCTTCTTGGTGGCGGCAGCAGCAGCCTTAGCGTCTCATGCCCGTCTCTGGGGTCCGTGCTTTTAGCCGCGGCTTGCACCCGTCTCTGGAGCTCCTTTAAGCAGCGCCCTTAATCCCCTCTTTTGGGAGGTCTGAGGTCTTCTGCCAGCGTTCAGTAGGTGTTCTGTAGGAGTTGTTCCACGTGTAGATGTATTTCTTGTGTATCTGTGGGGAGGAAGGTGATCGACGTGTCTTACTCTTCCACCATCTTCTCGGAAGCCCCCGCTTAGAGATCTTTTTTAGTGTAGGCATTCACAGCCCTGTTTTTGCTGTATCCTGTAAGTTTTAGTATTGTCTTAGTTAGCTTGATCTGCCAGAACAAAATCCCATACATCAGGTGGCTTAAACAACGGAAATTAATTTTCTCACAGTCTGGGGGCTAGAAGTTTAAGATCAGCGTGCCAGCATGGTCGGTTTCTGGTGAGAACTTTCTTAGCTTGTAGACTGCCACCTTGCTGTGTCTTCATATGGCAGGTAGAGAGAACAAGAGCAAGCTCTCTGGTATCTGTTATAAGGACACTAATCCCATCATGAAGGCCCCACCTCAGCCTCCTCTAAATCTAATTACCTCCTAAGACCCCATCCCCAAATACATCCCATTAGGGGTTAAGGCTTCAACATATGAATCTTCGGGGGACACAGTTCAGTTCATAGCAGGTAAGTTATATTTTTGTCTTCATTCATCGCAAAGTACTTCCAAATGTTCCTTGCGATTTCTTCTTTGATCCATTGGTTATTTAGGAGTGTGTTAATTCCACATATTTGAATTTTACAAATGTATTATTGACTTTTAATTTTATTCCATTGTTGTCAGAACCTACTGTTTATAATTTCAGTTTTGAAATTTTCAGTTTTGAAATTTATTGATACTTGTTTTGTGGCTGAACATATGGTCCATCCTGGATAATGTTCCACGTGCACTTGAGAAGACTGTATTCTGTTGAGTGGCATATTCTATAGATGTCTGTTAGGTCTAGTTTGTTTATAGTATTCAGGTCTTCTTCATCTTTGCTGGTAATCTAATTTTATCCATTATTACAAATGAGGTATTGAAGTCTCCCAGCTATTACTGAGTCATTTATTTTTCCCTTAAGTTCTGTCAATTTTTACTTCATATATTTTGGGTTTCTACTGTTAGAAGCATGTATGTTTGTAATTGTTATATCTTCTTCATGGATATCAAGATTTTTTTTTTTGACCCTTTTTTCATTATATAATAGCATTCTTTGTCTCTAGTAACAAATACTGTCTTAAAGTCTACTTTGTCTTCTTCTTGTGGCTTTCTAGATCCCAGAAATATGTTGGAGGTTTTGTAAGCCCCTATGGACGTCTCATTCCTCATATTTTCCTTTTAAGATTTTTGTTTAGTGTCTATTATCCATCACCTCAGGCAGCTGCAAACTTAAACACTTGCCTGTAATTGCTTTTGACAAACGCCCCCTGGGGAAATGAATTTTATACTTAAGCTCCCAGGCAGGTCAAATACAGACATCCTTGCAACTGGGGTCTTCCAAGAAACTATTATCAGATATATCAGATAGACCAGATGACGATAATTCTTTGGGAACAAGGCTTTGAAAGAGATTCAGCTCCATTCTGCTATCTCTGGTGGCTGCCAGGGAAAGTGTATTTTCATGGCTAACATATCTGGAAAACGGGGGGGGGGGGTGGCACTAGGGCAAGTCAAAATGCCTCAAAGCTCACTTTTTATCAAGATTTATCCATTTTTCTTAAAAAAAAAAAAATGCTGGGGGCTTCCCTGGTGGTGCAGTGGTTAAGAGTCCGCCTGCTGATGCAGGGGACACAGGTTCGTGCTCTGGTCCGGGAAGATCCCACATGCTGCGGAGCAGTTAGGCCCGTGAGCCATGGCCGCCGAGCCTGCGCGTCCGGAGCCTGTGCTCCGCAACGGGAGAGGCCACAACAGTGAGAGGCCTGCGTACCACAAAAAAAAAAAAAAAAAAATGTTGTGTTGCAGCAAGCCTTTGGCTAGTTACCAGAGTTCTAAAAAAGTAGATTCTAACATTTTTTGCCAATTTTTTCATTGCTTTTATGAAGGACAGAACTTTTGGTGGCCTTTACTCCATTATTCTTGCTGATAGAATCCAGTGCATCACTTTTGGTAAAGGTAGGCACTGAGGCAGCAGCGACCTTCCCAAATCAATAGTGCCAAGCTGGTCCAAGACATGATTGAGTCAGGAGGAGGCAAGTAACACTCCTCCAATATGGAGTTACAAACAGAGACCCTAAGCGGTTCTACCTCTCAAAGAAGGAAGGAGGGCAGGGAACCATTTTCTTTGAGCATCTACATACTAGGTGCATCTACTATCTATTTAAGCCTCACTACAACCTTTATGATGTATAGCAAGTATTATCCTCATTTTACAAATGAGGAAACTGAAATGAAGGCGGTGAAATGCCACATGCCACAAAGCTTCAAGTGACATACCTAGGATTCAGACCTGAAAAGACCATTCCCTTTCTACCATATTTTTCATTTATTGAGTTGTCTCTGTGTGACCACTACATGTAATCATGCTTTCTCATTTAATCATCACTCAACTCTTCGAGGTTGATTTTATTACCCTCATTTTACAGAAGA
The DNA here is from genome assembly GCF_000442215.2 of Lipotes vexillifer. Classification (NCBI taxonomy): domain Eukaryota; kingdom Metazoa; phylum Chordata; class Mammalia; order Artiodactyla; family Lipotidae; genus Lipotes; species Lipotes vexillifer. Next base: position 3,044,328 of record NW_006796752.1, on the reverse strand, counting down.
GGAAACTGAGGCTGAGAGATTAGGCCTCTTGCCCAGGTTATAGTGTAAATAGGACAGAGTCAGTCCTGCTGGGCTCCTTCACCCTTACGTTCAGACAATGTGCAGTGCTTCCTCAGTAGGCCTACAATTGTCACACCTCCTGCTCACTCGCCCCTGGGGACCAACCTATGCTTTTCCCCATATAAGGAGCCCTTTGTCTGGTATCTGAAGTCCTAGAGTGACCAAGGTCAAAAGAAATCCCCTTGGCTACCCATGTCTCTGTCTAGTAGAAAGAGCAGTACATTAGGAATTCTGGCTTAACCACTGAATTTGGCTCTCTGAAAACTTGTGCCTCTTAGAGCCTTAGTTTTCTCATCTATAACTGGCCTTCAAAATGGGATAACCAGGGAAGAAAATATCTGCATTTTACTTTCTCTCTTCTTTTGTTAGTGTATTTTATAATGAATTATAGTTGTTCATGTATATAATTTGGGTATATACGTTCAGTTGTTTACTGATGGGTTGCCTAATCGTAGATCACTGGTCTATGAAGTGAGGGGTTTGACTGCAGTGTGTTCCGGTACCAATATTCTGTCAAATTTACCAAAAAGGCCTCTTACGTTTCGGTTGAAAATTTGGCAGTGTTAACTCTTTGGCTACTGTTAACCTTGATATCTTTGGTTATCTTTCCGTTCAAGTCTTTTCCCTGGTTGTAATTTCTTCAGCCAGAGATGCTCTCTACTTCTCTACAGTGCTGTAGTGCTTGTAGTTTTTGGAATTGAGTGCTGTATGTCACCGGTTTCAGGTAGTGGCCTGTGGAACTGGCAGAGTAGGCAGAATAGTTGCCATTTTTCGGCAGGCAGGATGGGGCCCCATCTTGCTTTCTTTGCAGTGAACCATAACTGGAGCAAACTGGAAAGCCCTGACTTATCTTTATGACCATGGAAATCTGGACCAAACTATTCTCAAGTCTTTTTTACCCTGAGATGCCAAACACTATGTACAACAATCTAGACCTAAGAGTCTCTGGGTTAGTAAAGATGTTTAACTCTGCAAAAGAAACTAAAGAACCCCAGGCAATACTCATCACTGCTCACTTCTTTTTATGATAAACACCTGAGATCTGTTCCTGCAGCTGAGGAGGCCCTGCCCACCTTCCCTGCCCAGGGTTCCAGATTCCTCATTGGGATGTACACACAGTGCTCTTACTTACCTTGTTTATGATCCCTTTCCCCATTTTTTAAAAAATAAATACTGTTCCTCACACCATCTTGGAAAGAGTTGTAGTTATTTACTAAAGATGGTAAAATAGGGCTTCCCTGGTGGTGCAGTGGTTAAGAATCCACCTGCCAATGCAGGGTCACGGGTTCGAGCCCTGGTGTGGGAAGATCCCACATGCCACAGGGCAGCTAAGCCCGTGTGCCACAACTACTGAGCCCGCATGTCACAACTACTGAAGCCCGTATGCATGGAGCCCATGGTCCAGAACAAGAGAAGCCACCGCAATAAGAAGCCCACGCACTGCAACGAAGAGTAGCCCCCGCTCGCCGCAACGAGAGAAAGCCAGTGCACAGCAACGAAGACCCAACACAGTCAAAAATAAAAGAAAGAAATTTTTAAAAAAAGAAAGGTAAAAACAATTTTTTTAAAAGACAAATGGTAAAATAGCTGTCATAATCACAGTCACAGTCCTCACTAGTAGGGCATCTGATAAAATTGATAGGATCAGTTCAGTTAAATGCAGTAAAACACCATTCAGTGTGCTATGAAGAAAGGAAAGATACTACCAGTTCATTGGACACACTACCAATTGTAAGATGCATCCTGAGTTCAGATATTAAAATGGGAAAAAATGTCTTTGGAAAGAAAACTACCATTTTTCATAGATTCTAACTCTTAAGTGGGAGAGCAAAAGCTAGAGAGACTAGGAATACCAGTGGATAGCTGAGAGTCTTACAGAGTGCAGAAATATGGGAGCCAAAGGAAAACTCCAAGATGTAGCAGCTGGCAGGGACTGTACAGTGAATATCTTCTAAAATAAATTATTTTACCAGAATGTTGCTGGAATCAGTCCTTATTATCATTGAAGAAGTTGAAAGGGCTAGTTGCCTGTTGCCTAAAGAGACAGGATGAGTGAATACATGTTTAAATTTCTTTAATTCAAGTAGATAAGTGCCTACTATGTGTAAGGAGTTGTGGTACCTAAAATTAATGTATCTTTAAAATTTGTAGTTTTTAAGAATAACTTAATTTCTTGCCTAAAATTAACTGTTTAGTCACATTTTATCAGTAAATAAACTTACTCAATTTAATGGTAGTTCTAGCAACATCACTTCTTGCAGAAAAATAAAACAGTCACCCAACTCCTACATGTCGACATATTTTCAAAAGCAGTTGCAAAAGTCTTCCAGACTATTACTGAATTCTTATCTAATGAGTATTTTTCTCAGACATGTGGATCTTCATCTTCACAGATGACTTTTAAAAAAAAATTTTTTGGCTGTGCCAAGCAGCATGTGGGATCCTGGGATCCTAGTTCCCTGACCAGGGATTGAACCCGCGCCCCTGCAGTGGAAGCATGGAGTCTTAACCGCTGGATCACTGGGGAAGTCCCTATATAGATGATCCATAGGTGTTTCCACAAGCTGTCCAGAAGTTAAAGAAGCATACCGTTCCCTGTGGAAAAAGAAGCGATGTTCTGTAGCTTTTTGACTCTTGGCCAAAGAACCTAATTCTGTACATTACTTCTGTCTTTGCCTTGGCCATTTTCAAGCAATAATTATAGATCTGATTATTTATTGAGAAGAGTGAACTGTTCTGAAGGAATAAAATGTGGATCTGAGTGAAGGAAGTTAGCTCCTAGAGCATTTTCCAGGAATTTTCTGACTTTACCAACCTGTGACAGTTTTGATACTCAGAAACATTGATTTCACTTACTTTTCTTAGCTTACTTCCCCCCACCCCCCCAAGTATATAATACTCTTACATAATGTGGTAGAAAATCTTATTTGGGTGGACTTCTTTTTTTTTTTTTAAGATTTTTTTTTTTTTTTTAATGTGGACCACTTTAAAGTCTTTATTGAACTTGCTACAACACTGCCTCTGTTTTATGTTTTTTGGTTTTTTGGCTGTGAGGCATGCGGCATCCCAGCTCCCCGACCAGGGATTGAACTTGCACCCCCCTACATTGGAAGGTGAAGTCTCAACCACTGGACTGCCAGGGAAGTCACTCGGGTGGACTTTTTTTTTTTTTTTTTGAGGTACGCAGGCCTCTCACTATTGTGGCCTCCCGTTGCGGATCACAGGCTCTGGACGCGCAGGCTTAGCGGCCATGGCTCACGGGCCCAGCCGCTCCGCGGCATGTGGGATCCTCCCGGAGCGGGGCACAAACCCGTGTCCCCTGTATCGGCAGGCAGACTCTCAACCACTGCGCCACCAGGGAAGCCCCCTCGGGTGGGCTTTTGATCAGATTTTCTTTGCTTTTATTTTTAACTTCCCTAAATTATAAATGTTTATTTTGTAGGTATCATAGCTGCAAATGTTTTTGTATTTTGTTTGTGGAGAGTACCTTCTCTACAGCGGACGATGATCAGATATTTCACATCCAGTCCAGCCTCAAGTAAGTAACTTGTGTGATTTTATTTTGAGGTAGAGGTAAAATGGAAGAAATATGCTTTATGGTAATTGAAGTGCTATAAAAAATATGATTTACTTGTCAATAATTGTAAGCAAAATCTGGAGGATAGGCTGTAAACTCTTGGAGGACAGGAACCTCATTTCTCTTACAGCTGTGTTGAGGCACCTAAAATGTACTTTGCACATAGTAGATAATCTAAATATTTTTTAGTGACTTAAGATCCGTGATCACTACAGGTTTACTCTTTGAAGAGACTATTATATACAATTTTATTTCTGTAATTGAAATAATTTACTAATTCTTTTTTCTAACTAACTTTTTCTGTAGGACAAGTTGCTTTCATTGACCTGAGAATCTTTATTGGTTGCTTACTAAGTAGAAAATCTCTGAGATTTAAGATAGCATTTTTCAAGTGGTAAAAAGCTGTCTTAAACCATCTTATCCAATCTTTTAACTAGCTCTGGTTTGTTTTGCATGTTTGTGTCATAATAATAATGAAAAAGTCTAAAATGGATCATTTTTACTGGCTGTGTGTTCCACAATTACAAGACTTGTTCTTTCTCTTGTAGAGGTCCTTTGTTCTCCAATGTTGCTGTCAACATTCAGTCATTTCTCCTTGTTTCACATGGCAGCAAATATGTATGTCTTGTGGAGCTTCTCCTCCAGCATAGTGAACATTCTCGGTCAAGAGCAGTTCATGGCAGTGTACTTATCTGCAGGTAACAAGCTTTCATCTCAGGCCCTTTCAGAGTATAAGTGTTCTCCCCTATCTGGAGAAGGGACAAAGGGAATGATTATAGCCGTATTCTATATACCTTAAGTGCTCAGTACATATTTGTTTCTCAGATTGTATATAGAGAAGGATACAAACTGGTGTAGTGTTTAAGCATGTCATTTTTATCTCCCTAGGCCCTGGTTTCTTCAGCTCAGGCCCACCATTTTGTAGATTAGTGGTTCCCAGACTTCCGGGCTGCCTCAATCATCTGGATCTGTGTTAAATAACCTTAACGCTCATTTCCCAAGTGTGTTCAGTTTTCAGAAAACTTTCGATTAGCTATCCAATAAGATTGTCAAGAATTAGTTCATTCTTTGTTGCAAGCATATATTAGCATGGAACCACTCAAGTCATCCTGGAGGTAGCATCATTTCCTTATTTCACTAGTAAATGATAGTGCAGGATTCCAGGTTCCTAGATGCTGCTAAATTGGCAGTTAGTTGATTATATTTTACTTATCTCAAAAAAATTTTTTTTTACTTTCTGTTTGCAAAATGTACTTAATTCAAACCATAAAGTGTAAAAATTTATTCCTAAAATCCCTTCATTTAAAAACAGTATAGCTGGCAGATATATGTAGTGAAAAGACACTGAGCTTGGAGACGGAAGACCTAGGTTCAGATCCTGTTTCTGCTTACCAGCTGTGTGATGTTGCAGAAAAGACTATATATACTCTCTGAGGATAATACTACTTACTCTCAGGACATGGGGTTGTAGAAGGGATAAAATAAAAGCACCTAACACAAGGCCCAGAGTGTGTACTTAATCATTGTTAATTAAATACGTGCATCTAGTCCTCAAAACAGAAGCTGAGCAGTATCTTTGGCCTAATAAGTTAAATGTGTAGTTCTTTCCCCTAGCACTAATGTTGTAGGTACAAAGGGTCTGTTTCAAGTGCCATTAATTCCTGCTCTATAGAAAGTTGCTTTTTAAAATTAGCCATACTCAGTTCAGATGACATTGGTGCCAAAGGGACCTGTAAAGGATCATCTAGTCTAGATCTGCAACACATTCATTTGGCAAGCTGGGTAAAATATAGACTCCCTGGTCCCACTCCAGAGGTTCTGATTCAGTGTTTAGAGTGCAGTCCAGAGAATTCCCAGACAGTTGGTGAGCTTGGGAACTAGTCTTTCTTCATACAGTGTAGATGAGGAAAATGATAACTACAAGGTAAAGTGAATGACCCTCTGTTACTCAGTAAGTGGTACAGTGGGTCAGACTTTGCTTTCCCTGTAATATATCTGAAGCGACAGGCAGGATAAGTATCTCTGCCTGCACCTTGTAGTGACCTGGGTAGAAACCCAACATTGTTAGTCTCTGTGGGGTGGAGGTCAGAAATGGAAGCCATTTTTATACCTCACTAAAATTACTGAAATGTGATTTATTTCTTAGGTGTTATTTCCAATTTTGTTAGTTATGTGTGTAAAGTTGCCACAGGAAGATATGGACCATCACTTGGTGCAGTAAGTATTTCTAACTAAAATTTTTTGCTTCATTTTGAAATAATTTTAGAATTACAAGAAAGTTACAAAATTAGTACAAAGAGTTCCTATATACCCTTAACCCTACTATTAACTACAGAACCACAGTACAACTATCAATGCCAAAATATTAATATTTAAACAATACTATTAACTAATCGACATCTAATTTAGAATTTATACATTTGTAAAGCCTTATAAATTTCAGGTTATAGCTTTTAACCATTGGTCGTTTATATATACTTAACTGGCACAGAGTATATATCATGAGGAGTAGTCAAAATAGTGGGTATGCAATCCCCATAAACTGGAGAGCCTAATCTAGCATTGGAAAATTCTAAGTAATTGGAGATTTGAATCTGATACTGTGTCCTCCTCTTTAATCAATATTTGAGTGCTATGCAGATTAGACTACTAGGCACTGTACTTACTAGAGGCTGAGGATACATCCAGTGAGCAAGATGTCAAAATTCCTGCCCTCAGTTATTTCTGGATGATTTAAAAAAATTACAATTGTGTTTTCTTTTGAGTTTAATGACAGATTTCTAGGCACATGGAAATCTTTACATAATATTTCTTTAAAAACTACACATTCAATTTGTGCATAGTTACGTACACTTAAATGTATTCAATGCACTTAAATGTATTCAAATAGAGAATTTCACATTTAAAGAAACTGTAAGAAGGTTCGGTTTTGGAAAAGAATCCTTATGTAAAATAACCATTCCATAATTTGTGTGTTCCTCAGATTTGTGCTTACTTAATTTTCCCAGTGAGGCCTGTATCTTGTCCTATGACCTTTATGCTTTCTTAACTTAATCCCGCCCCCCTTCCCCCCCCCTTTTTTTCTTCGTGGAATGTTTGTTTTCTATATAAAATTTGATGTCAGTATAATTTATATATCTCAAATTCTACCTCATTTGCCAACTAAGCACCTGTTTTGTGAAGGCAGTGAAGACCACTAGGATGAATGGTCTCTGACTTTCAAGTTTAATTTAGTTGGGGAGGAAACATTATACACATCTAATATACACTGAAAGGGCTCAGTAGTCTCTAGAGGACATTGGGGGTTCTGAGGGTGGGAAGACTTTTTTCATTACTTCGGAGGATCTGAGAAGGCATTTTGATGTGCCCTCAGACAAGTGGTATTCCCATTTTACAGATAGGAAACTGAAGTTCATGAATAGAGTGTGGCGGTATGGCATTTGGAATTAGACTGAGTTTGAATCCCAGCTCTGCCACTTACTCATGATTTCCAGGACTTATTACTTAACCTCTCTGAACCTGCTTCCCCATATAAAATGGGGATAACATACCTATTTCTCATTTGCAATGCAAGTGTGTTTAGAGTGCTTAGCATAGTAAGGAACATGTAGTAAGAAAGGTGGAAATGGTGGTTTCTATTCAGTCATCAAAATCCTATAGAGCCATGGCAGGATAAAATTATTATCCCCCAATACTTTCATTCATTCTTGGTTAAAATGAAGGAAAACTAAATCACCAGGTATATGGTATTTTTAATGAGAAATCTGGAGAAAAAAATACTGTTGACAAAATTGTGATAGAAAATATAAAGTATTGGTCTTATTGCCTTTGAAAGATGAAGATTGTTAAAGAATATTTGTCAATTAACAGTGGCACAAAGGAGCAAGAATACTGACTAGATTTTGGTAAGGGTTTTGTTTAGTTAGAGCTCTGCATATTCTGAATCTCATTAGAAATGGAACTTCTTACTAGTTATTGGTTATTATTATATTCGTTCCCTGTGCTATACAGTATGACCTTGTTGTTTATCCTATATATAATAGTTTGCCTCTGCTAATCCCCAAACTCCCATTCCTTGTCTCCCCTACCCTGCCCTCCCCTTGGCAACCACAAGTCTGTTCTCTGTATCTGTAAGTCTGTTTTTGTTTCATAGATATGTTGATCTGTATCATATTTTAGATTCCATATGTAAGTTATATCATATGATATTTGTCTTTCTCCTTCTGACTTAGTATGATAATTGCTAGGTCCATCCATGTTGCTGCAAATGGCATTATTTCATTCTATTTGATGGCTGAGTAATATTCCAGTGTGTGTGTGTGTTTGTGTGTGTGTGTGTGTATACACACCACATCTTTTTCCATTCCCCTGTCGATGGACATTTAGGTTGTTTCCATGTCTTGACTGTTGTAAATAGTGCTGTTATGAACATAGTGGTGCATGTACCTTTTCGAATTAGTTTTGTCTGGGTGTGTGCTAAAGAGTGGGATTGCTGGATCATATGGCAACTCTATTTTTAGTTTTTTGAGGAACTCCATACTGTTTTCCATAGTGACTGCACCAATCTACATTCTCACCAACAGTATAAGAGGATTCCCTTTTCTCCACACCCTCTCCAGCATTTGTTATTTGTAGACTTTTTAATGATGGCCTTTATGACCAGTGTGAGGTGGTACCTCATTGTAGTTTTGATTTGCATTTCTCTAATAATTAGCAATGTTGAGCATCTTTTCATGTGTCTATTGGCCATTTGTATTTCTCCTTTGAAGAAAGTCTATTTAGGTCTTGTGCCCATTTTTCAATTGGGTTTTTTGGTTGTTGTTATTGAATTGTATGAGCTGTTTGTATATTTTGGAAATCAAGCCCTCGTCGGTCGCATCATTTGCAAATATTTTCTCCCATTCCTTAGGTTGTCTTTTCATTTTGTTTATGGTTTCCTTTGCTGTGCAAAAGCTTGTAAGTTTGATTAGGTCCCATTTGTTTATTTTTGTTTTTATTTCTGTTGCCTTGGGAGCCTGACCTAAGAAAACATTGGTACGATTTATGTTAGAGAATGTTTTGCCTATGATCTCTTCTAGGAGTTTTATGGTATAGTATCTTTTGTTTAAGTCTTTAAGTCATTTTGAGTTTATTTCTGTGCATGGTGTGAGGGTGTGTTCTAACTTCATTGATTTACATGCAGCTGTCCAACTTGCCCAGCACCACTTGCTGAAGAGACTATCCTTTTCCCATGTTATATTCTTGCCTCCTTTGTTGAAGATTGACTGTAGGTGTGTGGGGTTTTTTCTGGGCTTCCTGTTTTGTTCCATTGAGCTGTATGTCTCTTTTTGTGCCAGTACTACACTGTTTTGATTTCTGTAGCTTTGTAGTACTGTCTGAAGTCTGGGAGGGTTATGCCTCCTGCTTTGTTCTTTTTCCTCAGGATTGCTTTGGCAATTCTGGGTCTTTTATGGTTGTATGTAAATTTTAGGATGATTTGATCTAGTTCTGTGAAAAATGTCATGGGTAATTTGATAGGGATCGAATTAAATCTGTAGATTGTTTTGGGTAGTATTGCCATTTTAACAGTATTAATTCTTCCAATCCAAGAACATGGGATATCTTTCCATTTCTTTGAATCATCTTTAATTTCCTCTCTTAATGTTTTGTAGTTCTCAGTATATAAGTCTTTCACCTCCTTGGTGAGGTTTATTCCTAAGTCCTTTATTTATTTTTTTACGCAATTTTAAAAGGGATTGTTTGTTTCCCTTTCTGATATTTCATTGTTATTGTAAAGAAATGCAACCGATTTCTGTATGTTAATCTTGCATCCTGCTACATTGCTGAATTCGTTTATCGGTTCTAGTAGTTTTTGTGTGGAGTCTTTAGGGTTTTCTATATATAGTATGTCATCTACATATAATGACAGTTTTACCTCTTCCCTGCCAATTTGAATACCTTTTATTTCTTGTCTTATTGCTTTGGCTAGGACTTCCAATACTGTGTTGAAAAGAAGTGGTGAGAGTGGGCATCCTTGTCTTGTTCCA
>NW_006796752.1:3025180-3034655 GCF_000442215.2 Lipotes vexillifer | reverse complement strand
AGGAATGCTTCATCTTTTCACCATTGAGTATTATATTGGCTGTGGGTTTGTCATAAATACCTTTTATTATGTTGAGATATGTTCCCTCTATACTCATTTTTATAAGGTTTTTTTTTTTTTATCACAAATGGGTGTTTAATTTTATCAAATGCTTTTTCTGCATCTATTGAGACGATCATGTGGTTTTTGTCCTTCCTTTTTTTGTGGTGGTGTATCACATTGGTTGATTTGCGTATGTTAAACCATCCTTGTGACCCTAGGATGAATCCGGTTTGGTCATGGTATGGTGTATGACCTTTTTTATGTGTTGCTGGATTCGGTTTGCTAATATTCTGTTGAGAATTTTTGTGTCTGTATTCATCAAAGATACTGGCCTGTAATTTTCTTTTTTGGTAGTGTCTTTGTCTGGTTTTGGTATCAGGGTGGCTTTATAGCATGTCTTTGGGAGTGTTCTTTCCTCTTAAGTCTTTTGGAAGAGTTTGAGAGGGAGCAGTACAAGTTCTTTGTATGTTTAGTAGAATTACCCAGTGAAGCCATCTGGTTCTGGACTTCTGTCTGCAGGGAGTTTTCTTAGTTACAGATTCTATTTCATGTCTAGTGATCTGTTTAAGTTATCTATTTTTTCTTGATTCAGGTTTGGTGGGCTGTATGTTTCTAAAAAGTTGTCCATTTCTTCTGGATTGTCAAGTTTGTTGGCATATAATTGTTCATAGTATTCTCTTATGGTTTTTTGTATTTCTGTGGTATCAGTTGTGATTTCTCCTCTTTCATATTTTGTTTATTTAGGTCTTCTTTCCTTTCTTCTTGGTGAACCTGGCCAGAGGTTTGTCAATTGTTTACCCTTTAAAAGAACCAGCTCTTGATTTTATTGGGTTTTGTCCTATTTTTTTTTTAATCTTTGTTTTATTTATTTCCTCTCTGGTCTTTAATGTCTCCTTCCTTCTGCTGACTTTAGGTTTTTGTTCTTTTTCTAATTCTTTTAGGTGATGGGTTAGATTTGAGATTGAGATTTTTCTTATATCTTAAAGAAGGCCTGGGGACTTCCCTGGTGGCGCAGTGGTTGAGAGTCCGCCTGCCGATGCAGGGGACATGGGTTCGTGCCCCGGTCCGGGAGGATCCCACGTGCCATGGAGTGGCTGGGCCCGTGAGCCATGGCCGCTGAGCCTGTGTGTCCGGAGCCTGTGCTCTGCAACAGGAGAGGCCACAACAGTGAGAGGCCCGTGTACCACAAAAAAAAAAGAAGAAGAAGAAGGCCTGTATTGCTATGAACTTCCCTCTAAGGACTGCTTTTACTGCATCCCATAGATTTTGTATGGTTATGTTTGTAAATAGTTGTAATCATAGGCTGAATTTGCTCACCAACGTTATGATAACCTGCTTGCTGTAACTTCATTGATTTAACTTATCACTGGTCTAACTTGTACATAAACTGAATTCTTGTGCTTAGGAAAGTATCTTCAGTCTCTTTCTTACAAGGTTGCAAGTGAAGTAAAATGATCACTAGTGCAGATTCATTTGGAATTCCATTTTGATTTATCTGTAGTGTTCTGGAGTGTTTCTCTTTGTATAACTTTTTAGTGGCTGCTCTGGGTACTACAGTCTATATACCACTTAACCACAGCCTACTGGTGGTATCATTTTACCAGTTTGAGTGAAGTGAGCCTTACCTTGCTTTTTGTCTGCATACCTTCCCCAAATTATAATCATCTTAAATATTTCCTCTACATACATTTAGAATATCACTGTTGTAATTTTTACTTCAGCCATTAAACATAAGTTAGAAAATTCCAAGAGAGAAGGACAGTCTATTGTATTTACGCTCAATTTTTACTTTTTCCATTGTTCTTTCTTTCTGATGTTCCAAGATTTCCTCCTTATATCATTTCATTGTTTAGAAAACTTCTCCTAGCCATTCCTTTAGCCACTAGCCAGTTAGGTCTGCTGGTGACAGATTCTCAAATTTTTTTTCTTTTTTCATTTTTTTTCTACCCTTCATTTCTGAAGGATATTTTCATTGGATATAAAATTCCAGGCTGACAGTTCTTGGCAGTTGAGAAATGTGCCACTTTTTTTGGCCTTCGTAGTCTCTGAAGAGAAATTCTTTGTTGTTCAAATAGCTTTTCCCCTATAGGTAAGGTGTCATTTCTCTTACTACTTTCTAGACTTTTTCCATTGTCTTTAGTTTCAGAAGTTTGACTATATGTCTTGTCATGGATATCTGTGTTTATCTTGTTTGTGGTACACTCGGTTTCTTGAATCTACAGGTTTATGTCTTTTGGGAGATGTTCAGCCATTTCTTCAGATACTTTTTCAGCCTCACCCTTTTTCTTTTCTCCTTCTGGGACTCTGATGACATGATGTTAGATAGTCTCATGGGTCCCTGAAACTCCATTACCTTTTTTTAAAGTCTGTTTTTTCTCTGTTGTTCAGATTGGGTAATTGCTATTCTGTCTCAAGGTAACTGATTATTTTCTGTCCTTTCCATTCTGCTTGAGCCATTCAGTATTTTTATTTAGGTTATTGTATTTTTCATTCTAAAGTTTACATTCTTCTTGATATCTCCTATTTCTTTGAGCCTTTCTATTTCTTTGCTGTTTTTTACTTGTTTCAAGTATGTTTGTAATTGCTTGTTGAACCACTTTTATGATGGCTGTTTTAAAATGCTTGTTAGATAATTCTAACATCTGTGTCATCTTGATGTTGGTATCTATTAATTGTCTTTTCTCATTCAAGTTGAGATTTTTCTGGTTCTTGGTATGATGAGTGATTTTTATTTTATTTATTTATTTGGCCACGCCTCACAGCTTGCAGGATCTTAGTTCCCTGACTAGGGATCGAACCTCGGCCATGACATTGAAAGTGCCGAGTCCTAACCACTGGACTACCAGGGAATTCACTGACGAGTAATTTTTAAATGAAACCTGGACATTTCGGATATTACGTTATGAGACTTTAATCTTAATTAAATCTACTGTTTAGCAGGCTGCCTCTGACAGTGCTGTGATTGCTACTGCCAGGTGAGTGAGGCAGTCCAGGTTCCCCAGTCTCCTTTGACACTGCGGGGAAGAGCTCTTGTTGCTGCAGGGCGGGGAGTTTGGGCTCCCCAGGAGACCTCTACTGATACAGCCCTGGCTAGGAGGAGGAAGAGTGCCTTATTACTGCTGCCTGTGTGCCCTCCACTGACACCACCCTGTCAGGGACAGTGGGACACCTCATTACAGTCTGTAGGCTGGAAGTCCAGGCCCTCCACTCAGCTTTTGCTGATGGAGATGGGGCCACAGTTGTTTCTGTGGTGTTTGGCTGGAGTAAAGTGGTTATTGTCTAAAAGTTTTGTGTGTTGCTAGGCTATGCTTGCTTGGTCCTTTGGCTAGAGAGAGCATTTTTTGGTACAGGCCTATTTTGTCTGAGTTCATTGGTGTTTCCAGGTTGTGAGCTTCTCCAGAGCCCAGTCTGAGCAGCGTGAGGCCAAAAGAAAACCCAGGAAACTCACCACTGTGTCATTCCTTGGGTCCTAAGGTTCCTAGCTGGACTGCTTTCCTTTCTCAGTCTTTTAGAGTCACCTTATATTTGTTTTACATATAATGCCCAGGGTTTTTAGCTGTATGTAGCTTGTAGAAGCAGAAGCCTCTTAGAGCAAATTCATTTAAAACTCATAGTGTAAAAAAAAATTTTTTTATATGATAGATACATGAAGGTTATATATTAATAAAGAAAAGTACTTAATGAAAATTGTTTACTTACGAAATAAATAAAAATATATGTGCATATTGATTACAAGTTCATAAGCAGTGTACATAAACAAATTATTAGTGGAGAATAAAAGATCTTTACCTCTAATCAAAGAAGCAGACCTCTAGGGTCTACATGAGTTTGGGTTCATGAGTCCCTGAAATTATATCTAAAATATGTATGAATTTTTCTGAGGAGGAAGGGTTCATTTTTATTATATTCTTAAAAGCCCCCTACTAGAAAAGGTGAAAATAATCATGGGGTATGCCAAACATTTGTCTAAAAAGCAAGTTGCAACTTATTCAGACACATAAATATATTTAAATCTATGTAGATATAGGTCACTTTGAGAAAACTATAGAAGGATAATGGAACTGCCTCCTATCTTTAAAATAATATGATAAGTACAATAAATTATAGTCAAAAAGAAACTGACTTTATATACACTACCAAATGTAAAATAGGTAGCTAGTGGGAAGGAGCCACATAGCACAGGGAGATCAGCTCAGTGCTTTGTGTCCACCTAGAGGGGTGGGAAAGGGAGGGTGGGCGGGAGACGCAAGAGGGAGGAGATATGGGGATGTATGTATATGTATAGCGAATTCACTTTGTTATACAGCAGAAACTAACACACCATTGTAAAGCAATTATACTCCAATAAAGATGTTAAAAAATAAATAAAAATAAAGTCAGAGGAAAAATGAAATTAAAATAAATAAAATTTAATAACAAAAAAACTGACTTTACATAGAAATGCACAGCTAATGAGAATTTTCTTTAATATTTAAATTTCTGTAATGAGTGCTTTAGATGGAGATAATAATCTATTTACCATATGATCTGGCCATTTCACTCCTAGGTGTTTACCCAAGAGAAATGAAAGAACACAAAGGGTTGTACACAAATGTTCACAGCTTTTTTTGTAACAGCCAAAACTAGAAAAAACTCAAATGTCCATCAGGTGAATGAATATACATATTATGGTATAACCATACAATGGAATATTATTCACCCATGTAAGGGAATAAATTATTGATACAACCACATGGGTGAATTTCAAAATAACTATACAGAATAAAGGAAGCCAGACAACAATAAAAAGGAGTATATGCTGTATGATTCCATTAATATAAAACTCAAAGTGAATCTATCTTAACAGAAAGTAGAGAAGTAGCCTAGGAATGGGAGAGGAGCAGGAGGGACACACTGCAGAGGAACACCAGGGAACTTTTGGGGATGATGAGCTTTTGGGCCACACTCATAATCTTGAGTGTGGCCATGGTTTCATAGGTATTTATGTGTCAAAACTTAATTATAAACTTTAAACGTGCAGTTTTTTGTGTGTCACTTACACTTCAGTAAACCCAACTTGCTTTTATTTTTTATGTTTAAAGATTTGGGAGTCCTTTGTACTATTCCTGCAAACTTTTCTGTAAGATTTAAATTATTTCAAAATAAGATGTTGAAAAAACACCTAAGAGAAAAATTTCTACAAGATGCTCCTATAATTGACTCGGATTGTCCCTATAATTAAAAGGAAAGGTCCCTACTTTTTTATATTAAAAAGGCTATTTCTGGAAAATAGCATCTACCTCTCTTAATCGCCAACTGTTTAGGGTCTTCTGTGTGAAGAGTTGCTTCAGAATAAAGGATTATCTTACATTTTAGGAATTACTAAAACTTTAAAGAGTTATGAGTCCCAGGCATCCCCGAAGTCCGCAGCTCTTTAATATATAGTTGCCAGTCAGCCTAAACAGGGAAACCAGCTCATGCTGCATTCCTAGGAATGGGTTGGGGAAGCTACATGGTGAAAGGACAGCATTAATATTCCTCAGAAGGAGAACCTAAGACATGAGTTCAGGCAAGTGGACAAAGACAACCCAGGGCTTAGGCTAAAAAAATGAAAGAACAAGGAAACAAAGTCAACTACATATTAAAAGGGATAGGCTGGGTGTTGGAGATACATGTTAATTTTGCAGTGGAGGTTAGGAGTCAGAATTCTGTATTCTCTACTTAAGATCAACTGTCTGCTATTGTATATTTACCAAACTGGCTCCTATGTAAGTCTGCAATAGTAACTAACACACGAGGTTCTTCAAAAGTCCTGACTTCCCTTCACAGGGTAATCGCTGCCTTGTGAAGACACACACACATGCACACACAGCCTCCGTAATTTGTTCACTCTTTCGCTGGTTCCCCACTCCACGTCCTTAATGTATCACAGCAGCTTTCAAGGAAGGATATCAGCACTACCTCAGAAGATGGGATTCCCCACAAAACTTGCTGGGTCATGGTTCCTCTAGGGTGCAACATGTTATACTGGCCAAATTTATATTTGTTCTGAAAGATTTGTTTTGGCTAGAACTTCAACATCTGCCACTATAATCTACCAGCATATACTGTATTAAGCAGAGTGGATGTCAGTGTCACTGAGAATTTGAAAGTTAAAGAGTAACCCTTCACCTTTCAGGCTTTAAGATGTGCAACTTGAGTATCCTAGATTTTTAAATAAAACCTAAAAAAGTCAACTCAACAAAACCCAGAAGAAATCAAGTTGAGACCTTATTTTCTGAGAGAGAAAAAAACCAATAAAATTATACTTTTCCCCCAAATGAAACATATAATTTGGTTAGCTGAATTGAAAGAAGAGCACTAAAATCCTGTACCCTCTAAATTGCTTCTCCATAGATGATTATATTCTCCATCTAAAGTCCTCATTACAGAAACTTAAATATTAAAGAAATTAGCTGTGCATTATTAGCTGTGCATTTCTATATAAAGCCAGTTTCTTTGTGACTATAACTTATTGTACTTATTATACATTAAACATATTTATGTGTCTGAGTAAATTGCAACTTGCTTTTTTAAATGACATTTTTATTTATTTATTTATTTTTTGGTCACACCGTGTGGCTTGCGGGATCTTAGTTCCTCAGCCAGGGATTGAACCTGGGTCCCTGGCAGTGGAAGCGCAGAGTCCTAACCACTGGACCACCAGGGAATTCCCACAACTTGCTTTTTAGACAGATGTTTAGCCTACCCCATGCAGAGATTCTTTATTTTCACCTTTTTTAGGCAGAGGCTTTTAATGAAAATGGACCCCTTTTTTAAAAAAAGGCTGTGGAAATGGTCCAGCTTTTAGGAGACCAAGGAGACATGGCGACTAAATGCAATATGTGGGGAAAAACAGCTGCAAGGGCATTAGTGGAACAATTGATAAAACTGGAATATGTTTATAGATCAAATGAAAATATAATATATCAGTATAAAATTTCTTGAAATTGAGAACTGTATTGTAGGATAAAGATATTCAAGTTCTTAGGAAATATACACTGAAGTATTTAGGGGTAAAAGGGTATGATATATTCAGCCTATGCTCAAATGGTTCAGGAAAAAAAGTATGGATATAAAGAAAAATGATGTGAAATGTGGCAGAATGTTAAAAATTGGTGAATCTGGTTCAGAAGTATTTTGGAGTTTTTTTCAAAGTGAAACAGACCTAAATGTAAAACCTAAAATAAAAACTTAAGAAAACAGGAAAAAACTCTTTGTGACCTTATTTTAGGCAAAGATTTCATAGTTGAGCGACCAAAAAGCACAAATTAATAAATCAGACTTCATGTAAGTTAAAAACTTATACTCTTCCAAAGACACTGTTAAAAGACAAGATACATGCTAAAAGAAGATATTTGCATGTCAGAAGTCTGATACAGGACTTGTGTCTAGACTATATAAAGAAAAATTCAAAAAGAATGGGCAAAAGGTTTGAACAGACACTTCAAAGAAGATGTATGGATAGCAACTAAGCACTTGAAAAGATGAACATCATTAGTTGTTAGGAAAATGAAAATAAAAACCACGCTGAGATATCACTATAAACCTATATTACAGATTTAAAAGACTGACCATACCAAGTGTTGGTGAGGATGTGGAGGAACTGGAAATCTCATACACTGCTGGTAGGAAAGTAAAACACTAAAACCACTTTGGAAAAAGTTTGGCAGTTGCTGTGCTTACCCATCATAACTGATTATATTTTGTTGTTTTTACCCATTTATGTCTTTCATGCCAGTCTGTAAGCTCCATTAAGGCAGGGACTGTCAATTTTGTTCCCCTCCGTATCCTCATCATCTAGCATAGTGCCTGGTAGGACTCAAGTATTTGAATGAATGATTATCGTGAGATTTAATGTAAACAAGGGATTATGATCCAATTTCTCAAGTATTGTAGCATTTAGAGGAATTAGAAACATGTGTAACATTAAGAAAGTTTAGTTAAATTATCATAATTTATCCAGGAGATATTTCATAGCCATTATCAGTTTAAATTATGAAGGTTATGTAGCAATGTGGAAAAACACAATAGACGATAAAACTATACAGCAATTATAATTTCAATTATAACAAGAAATGGTTGACTTACTGGTCATAAGGTTTTTAAGTTTCAGTTTTTATTCTCAAATACAAGGCTGTTGGGGAAAGTGCTTCTCAAGCAGGTGGATATATGTGTGTCCCTGGGAGGATGCTGTGATGGGGGGGCGTGTCATGCAGAGCCATGGGGTAAATTTGGCATGCTTTCCTGGAGCAGAACATTTGTCAAACGTTTTAAGGAAAATGTTTAGTGTTATAATGAAGTAGGATACAAATTTCACATGATTTATGGTAAAGCATTAAGTTTGGGAGAAATTCCACACATGTGGGTTTCTTTGGGCAAATTCATGCTCACTCTCTGGTTCGAGGAGTTTTGGTTTTTTTTTTAAATTTTCTTTTATTTATTTATTTGGTTGTGTTGGGTGTTCGTTGCTGCACGTGGGCTTTCTCTAGTTGCAGCGACTGGGGG
Source organism: Lipotes vexillifer (assembly GCF_000442215.2). Taxonomy (NCBI): domain Eukaryota; kingdom Metazoa; phylum Chordata; class Mammalia; order Artiodactyla; family Lipotidae; genus Lipotes; species Lipotes vexillifer. Next base: position 3,026,087 of record NW_006796752.1, on the reverse strand, counting down.
CTGCTCTTCATTGCAGTGCGCGGGCTTCTCATTGCGGTGGCTTCTCTTGTGGAGCACAGGCTCTAGGCGTGCGGGCTTCAGTAGTTGTGGCACGTGGGCTCAGTAGTTGTGGCTCACGGGCTCTAGAGCTCAGGCTCAGTAGTTACAGCGCACGGGCTTAGTTGCTCCGCGCACTTGGGATCTTCTGGACCAGGGCTCGAACCCATGTCCCCTGCATTGGCAGGCAGATTCTTAACAACTGTGCCACCAGGGAAGTCCCTTGAGGAGTTTTGTTGAAGTTTGAGAAGTCCTTTTTTAGTCATTAAATGAAATGATGCATGTGACACACATAACACTGTCCCTGAAGTTCATTAACTGCTGACATGCTGGTTGTTACATCTTATTGCCTGTAGTTCAGTCCTTGCCAGGTGGTTACCACATCACGGACTTAGAGTCCCTTTGTCTGATATTTTGTACGTTAATAACGGAAGGCTTTTTAACTTTGTGCTAACCTAGAAATGTGTGGCTTGTAAGCTTTCTGGAAAAAGTATTTCTACTTTAGACGTTATAGTCACTAAGCAGTTGCACATGAGAGTTTTATTTTTTCCCCAATGTGTTAATTTGCAGTCGGGCGCAATCATGACTGTCCTTGCAGCTGTCTGCACTAAGATCCCAGAAGGGAGGCTCGCCATTATCTTCCTTCCAATGTTCACGTTCACGGCAGGGAATGTGAGTATTTTAATGAAGTGAAGTGCTGGGGACAGTGGTGATATTTTTACATTGACTGAATTCTTGCCCTTAAGTTAGAAATGTCAGTGCTGGAGGAATCAAAGTTGTATCAGTTCTGTTCTCTTTTGCTGGCTTTCAGGCCCTAAAAGCCATTATTGCCATGGATACAGCAGGAAAGATCCTGGGATGGAAATTTTTT
>NW_006796752.1:3020097-3025150 GCF_000442215.2 Lipotes vexillifer | reverse complement strand
AATGATCCTGGGATGGAAATTTTTTGATCATGCAGCACATCTTGGGGGAGCTCTCTTTGGAATGTAAGTTTGAGTATGACTGACTGTTACACTGCTTTCTCAGCTCATCTCCCTCCCCCCCACCCCTAAGGAAGGCAGAATAAGGCAGTTACTTCTGTGATGGAAGCAGGGCAGGTGGGGTTGGGAGGGCAAGGAAATTGCAACATGGTTTGCTTTGGTCTTGAGCAGCTTCACCATATGGGAACGTGAGACTGTTGGCCCTGCCCCTGCCTCGGTCATTTGTAGAGGGAGACCATCTGTGCCTTTACCCTCCCCTTAACCTCAAGTCACCTGAACTCATTACTGTCAAAATTCCTAGTCCTTCATGGAGACTGTTGCCCAGACCCCTAGTCTGTGCTGTATTCCTTTCCCCACTCTCAAGCCACATCTCCCTGCCCAGTCCCTACCCTGCTTCCCTACCTGGCTACCACTGACCTCACCAGTGCTGGGCAGACACCCTGAGTGGGTGGATCTGGTCCTCTGCTTGCGATGAGTGTGCAGGTGCCTGCTGCATGACTGGAGTAGAGGCCAGATGTCATAAACTCGGGTTGACTACTTATTGAGCATCTTTTATGTTGCAGGCACTGAGCTAGTTACCTTGCGTTACATAATTATTACCCGTTTCACTAATGGAAACTGAGGCTCAGAAGTGATCTTCCCCAGGTCAAACAGCTCTTAAGTAGCAGAGCAGAGATTTAATACACCCAGATCCAGAGCCCTCCCCGCCTGTTACACCACAGTGATTACAGTTACATTGTGGTTACAAGATCTCCCACTTGTGCTTCAGGCAATGGACCCTTGCCTAAAACATAGTAGTGCTGTAGAGACGCTGTCACAGAACTTCCTCAGGACTCCTGGAGTCCATCTGACCGTGAGAGGCCCTTCAGCAGAGCTGTTGTCTGTCTGATATGCTGCATCCCTGATGGCTTCTCTTTTCTTGCATAATGTTGCCTTTTACCCTTATTTGGTTTTTACTTTATTTCACAACAATGGGAAACCTTAGTTTTTTAATTAAAAAAAAAAGTAGAAAAATCTATTCTAAGTGGAGCAGTTTTGCCCAGTAGGCGGTGGAACTAAATGCCATTATACCATTTATAATTTTCAGTGACGATTAAAGAATAGCATGTGTGAGTTCAAGCTTTAACAGCAGCCCATTATAAATAGTAAAAACTGACCTGGTATTACAGTATGAGAAATACAAAGACTGATGAAAAGGGATTTTGTTTTATGAACTCTAAATTTACCTGGCTCCTTCCATGTATACTTAAAGGATCTTTTCCCCAGCAGTTTTTTTATTCCTCTCAACTATAATTAGATTACCTTTTTCTGTTCTGAAAACTGGATCAAATGTATTTTAAAGTCCAGAATCTGAAAGGCAGAGGAATCCTTTCTCTTTGCTCTTTCTAATTTCAGCTCCTTTCATTTACTAGATCTTGGTCATATCTAAAATTCATCTTTTCTAACATCTTTAATGGTGAAGATTCCTCAGTCTAGATTAAAGATGTTAGAAAAGGTAAAGATCTGTTAGTAACCTCCTGCACATTGCTTTGACTTTATGTCCCTGACCACATTTTATGGTCTTCACCTTGTACTGCTGCAGTAATGATAGCTAATGTATATTGAGTATTTGCTGTGTGCCTACGGTAAGGAGTAATTTAATACTCTTAACATCCTGTGAGGTAGTCCAACTTACAGAAAGGAAACTGCTTAAAGAAGGGAGTTACCCAAGGTCACACAGTGAGTCATTGCAGAGCTGGAGTTTCAGACTGAGCACTAGACTGTGAGGCTGCTACCAAAAACAAACAGAAAAAAAGATACCTCAAAAATTAGTCAGTTTGAAATATTTTCCTAATTTTAATTTAACCAAATGACCAATTACATTTGAACTTACGAGTATAATCAAAACAAGTACCTGTAAGATTAAAGTGTTTGACTCTTTGCTTGAAATAAGTAGGTTAAAAAGATTTGAGAAGACACTTTACTAATGGAGAGTTCCCGATAAGTGTTTCATTTCTTGTAAGAGTTTTATAGTTGCATTTGAATCATAGGATGATCCTTTTTCTCTTGTTTTAAGTTCACCAGAGAACGTCACTCTAAGCCCAAAAGAATTTTGTAAATATGCCTATTAATTTGCATGTTTTTAAAATGCTTTTTTTCTTTCTGTAAATTTACTGATTATTTTTCAAAATTTTAATGGTGACTTTTTATGATTAAATGTTAACTATATTTAGTGAGAATTAGGATTCGGGTACAATTCAAGCCCTTTGTAATAAAAAAATACATGCTCCAAACATTAAAAAAATGTTAAAACATTAAACTGCCATTCTGATATCAATTAAGTTGAATAGAGCATTTTTTCAGTCAGGTGTCTAAGATGAAAGATTAACAAAATCTAGTTTCTGCCTCAGGGAACATGAAATCTGTTTGGGGAAACCAGGGCAAAAATAAAAGTTTTCGATAACAAAAGCTTTTTAAAATAGCCATTCCAAATGCCCCTCCTCCAGAGAAGCTCCCCGGGGAGGCAGGTGCCTTTGAGCTTCTCGTGCAGCCTGTGCTGCCCTCGGGTAGAGCTCCTGGTCGTGCAGACCCCAGGCCGTGGGCTTCTGATCTCACTCCCTGTGTGTTCCTCAGCTTAAGCAAATGCTCCCGAGAGGCTGAAGTGTAGCACCGCGGTTAGAGCACAGGTTACAGGGTCAGATTTGGGTTCTAGTCTCAGTTTGGTCATTCCTAGTTGTGCAGCCTGAGCAAGTTAAATTACTAAACCTCTCAGTGTTTCAGCTTCCTTGGCTCATTGCTTCAGGCTGCTTTTAGGCATTGTTTAACTGCTTTTAGGCATTGTTTAACAGAGGATGGGGATTGGAGCTGTATTTTAAAAGGTGGGCAGAATTTGGATCCTTTTGTGTAGCCAGGCTGAAGGTGAGGAAGGAGAGACATTTAAATTAGTATAGCCATCATTATTAGTAAACTCTGATTCTGACATTTCTTACACTTGACATAATAAAGAGTCCAGGCTTAGAATCACTCTGACCTGCTAGTGAGTGCTTGATTGACCACTTAAAAGCTGTTAGCGCCTTGGGCAAATGACTTTCTTTCAGACTTGATTTCTTCATGTTTGTAAATGGGAAAAGTGATACTTGATTTGCAGGGTTGTGGTGAATTAAAAGTAGTGTGTGTGAAGTACTTAAATTTTTGGAGCTGTCACACATGGTCCATCCTATTTCCATCTTTTATGTCTTCTGTATATTAAAGGTAAGTCATTGATCTACATTAAATAAATTAATCAGCTATTTTAATATGCTGGATAGTAAATGACAGTGACATTCAGTTTTTAAAATATCAGCTTGATATCATCATAGTACTTGGCATTTGTATGTCATACTGTTTGAATGTTGGACCTGGTTTGTTTTTCTTTTCCCCAGATGGTATATTACTTATGGTCATGAACTCATTTGGAAGAACAGGGAGCCTCTAGTGAAAATTTGGCATGAAATGAGGACTAACGGCCCCAAAAAAGGAGGTGGCTCTAAGTAAAACTGGGGTTGGACAATACTGGTACGACTGGTCCATGCTGCCTGAAGCCCTAGGAATGCATCGGCCCTGGAGTGACCACATCTTTGCTCCTGCCTGGAAGACACTGAGCATCTAGCTTTCCCAGTATTTTAAACTATGTCCCCAGTACATGTCTCATTAGAAAATGAATTATGACAAAGTTGTGAAATAAAGGTTTATATCTCTAGTTTGTAAATAGCGGGTATATGTCTCTTTTGAAGAGCACTAATGCTGCCCTGGAATCTTGCTGTTCGTTGTTATATTTAACATAGTTTGAGTACATGGAAAGGTCTGATTGGAACTCAGAGGCGCTTGTTTTTTAATGTTGGCCTTCTGGCACCTCTGCTAAATATTTACTCTTACTTACCTACCCCTTTCCTTGCTTGGTTAACAGGTAAAAGTTAAGAGCATCTTCTCTCTGGCATGGGTCTGAAATAACCGCTGCAATATTTTCTAAATTTTCCCAAAAAGGTAGGTAACGTTTCGTGGCAGTGAGTGGCATATACAGAAAGATATTTTTAGGTTTTGCTTTCTAGGTTAAAATTGTAGCTAATTAAGAATTAGAAGGAAGTATCTTGGATAAATTCAGACTTGAATCTGAGCCTAATAGCATCTTATGTTGGAAAATGTACATTCTTTGAAGTGGAGCATCATACTGACATAGCAGACAGTGGTCGTCGTCATAGCTTCACTGTAGTGGAACTCACTTGTCCTCGTGATTGAGAATTATTTCTAGGAAATGCGATTTGAGAATTTAAAAGTTTTTCTTGAAAGGATTTATAGAGTTTTTGAGTCTTTTGGTTGATCCCAGAGGGTTATACCAAATTTTGCACCTTGCGCTGGAGAGGGCCGGGCTTGCCTTGCATGATGGCGGGCACAGAGCGCCTGGCTTCATGACAAGGAAGGGAATTGTGCTCACCTCACACGGTGTTGAGAGCTGAATGGCAGCATGTGCCCAGCACATAGGAATTATCCAGTTATGGTGGTTCTTCATCTTTTTCCCACCAAGCTGGACTCTTCTCTGCTGCAAAGTACCGGTCATTCTTGCCAGGCAGGGGCCTCTGTTCTAGTTTAGAATATTCTAAACTAATGTCACTTTAAGGAGAGAGAATTTTTGTTAACCCAGCCCTCATTTTGCCAGTAAGGAACCAGGGCGGTCATGTGTGGGAACTGCCCAAGGTCACGCTGCTGTGCTTTGACATTTCTGAATATGTAGTTATGCTAAGAACCCTGTGACTTACAGATGAGACAAGAAGTGTTTTTCAGAGATGGGATGGGAGGCTGAGATCACACGGACATTCCATATGGAGTCCAAAATGAAATTCATGTCGTCCGTGGGCAGATCCGGAAAACAGGCAACAAAGACACGTCTGCTCTCTCTGCTTTGTGATGTTTAGAGAAGGAACCTTTGGAAGGTCAAGTTACCTACCTGTGAGAGGCCTTGGGAGGTCAGCACCCAGCTCCA
>NW_006796752.1:3012757-3020087 GCF_000442215.2 Lipotes vexillifer | reverse complement strand
TGCCCATAGCTTTGGCAACTTTCCCTACTCTCCTGTTTGCCCACTGGGGTATCTTGCTTTCTCATCTTGGCTTCTCTGCTGGCACATGAGCACCCCAAGGCCGTGCTCTGCCTGGCTAGCGTGCCTCTCAGCCTGTGGCACCTCCACTGTCCTCTGAAGCGTGGGGTCGCAGGAGTGCACTCTTAGCTGTCTCGTCTCTCTCCATTTCTGTGGCTTCAGTTATCTCTGTGAGAATGTCTTCTGAGCTCTGGACCCACTGAATATCTCTAAGCTGTCACTCAGTACATATGTCTACTTTGTAGACAGTATGGAACTATGTGCCAGGCATAGTTACAGGTCCTCAGACCCCACTACACAGGCACATCAAATATGACTCCTGGCTTAAGCCAGAAACCTGGGGCAATTTTAGATTTCCCTCTCTCATCTCTCATTTCTAGAATCCAGCCCCTTCTCTCCACTCCCAGTGCCTTAAGTTCAGGCCCTTGTCTCTAACCTGGACTGTTGTTAAGATTGTTCTCCAGCTGCTCTCTAAAATGTCCTGTACTTCTCCACAAGGCCACAGAGTGCTAAAAACACTTTAGTCATTTCCTGTTGTTGCCTATGAAAACCCCGTAGTGTGGCTACCAAGGCACTCCGTGGCCCAGCCTCTGCTGTCTGTGGCTGAACGCTTGGCCCCTGGACCCTGCATTCCCACCCGACCCCACTACCCTACCTCACTACGGGCAGTGAGTCCAGGTCCCTGGCCCTCTCTCCACTGTTGGAAAGCTCTCTTACACTGCTTTCCACGTCTGTCACCCACTGCACTGTAAACCTCCTGAAGGCACCCAGCATTATTCCAGGCACATTGTAAGTGCTCTTTACTGTTGTTTAGTGAATGAAGAAATCAAAACAAGAAGGGCTGCTCTTTTTTTTTCTGCAGAACGGAGTGTTTTAGTCACCAGTCTCCCAGGTGGCTGACCCAGGGCCTGGCACACATAAGTCACACAAAGCCAGCGTACCCTGAGCAGGTGTGTAATCTCCCAGTGTTTTCACGGTACGCAGGCTCCTCTGCTGCTGCCTCTTGGGCCATGGCCTGGCCAAGGCAGCTGAACTGCTGCCACTTCGGGCAGTTGTTGTGTCACTTTACTGTGCCTTCAAGCTAAGATAGGCAGTGGTTTGGGAGAGGAATCTGTATTCTGATGGCCAGGGCTGTACTGCAGTCCTCCCTCTGAGGTGCAGGCTGGATACTGTCCAAGTATATGCTTGAGATGGAGTACTGGGTAATTAGTGCTGTTTAAACAGTGTTACTAGTAATTGGTCTGCAGTGCATACTGAGGGCTAGTGTCAAATATTCAGGAAGCCGTTGCGTGTGGCCAGGGAGCTGTTTGATACCCTGTCCTGCATTAAACAGACTGACCTATGACCTGGAGGATTACCTGTATTTAGCTCTGCACAGGAGGGAGAGAAACTTTTATAGCATAGTGGCCAAAGATTTGTGGCAGCTTTATAAGCAAGCCTTTATGGCCATGCTTTAAAATTAGGGATTTTAGGCCTCAGGAAATATCAGTTGAGGGCTAATGCCAATTCTCAGTGGAAGCTGAATTGGATGTCCCAAATTCGGCATCATAACGGCTGATTCAAACCCGCGTTCTATGGGAAGCGCGGCCCCAAGTGTTCCCTGTGATCCCCTCATCGCGCGTCTCCCCCCACGTGCCCACGAGCCCCGCGCTGCAGCCTCGCGCAAATCTGGCAGACACGTCTTGTCCCCTGTCGGCGGGGTCCAACAGACCCTCCGGGAGGCGAGCTGCAGCCTGGGGGCTGGCGGAGGGCGATCGACTAGGAATTGTCGCCATCCGGCCCTCGGCCTCTGCGAAGCCAGGTCTAAATTATAGCATTTAGGGAATTTTGGATTAAATTATGAGACATTCTTCAAGTTGGACACTTGTGCCTCCGGGCGGTTTCAGTTCCTCCAACCCCAGCCCCGTTTCTGCACCCCTCCAGCCTTACCCTCTTCCTTCACCGGCGCCCAGCTCCAGCCCTGCACAGGCGGCCCTGGCCTCGCGGGGCTGTCGCCCAGCCCTCCGCTCCCTGGGTGGCCACCCCGAGGCCGGGGGGCGGGGCTGCGGCGGCGCCGGCAGGGCCGCGAGGGCGGGGCCGCGGGCGGGGGCGGCGCTGCCCGGAGCGCAGAGAGTCGAGCGAGCGCGAGCGCCAGGCGCTGGGGCCAGCATGGCGTGGCCCTGCATCAGCCGCCTCTGCTGCCTGGCGCGGCGCTGGAACCAGCTGGACCGCTCCGACGTGGCTGTGCCACTGACCCTGCACAGCTACTCCGACCTCGAGAGCGAGGAGCCGGGCCTGAGCGGTGCCACCTCACGCAGGGGCTCGTCCCTCGCAGGCTCGCGGGACCCCGGCCGGGACGTGCCGCTTACTCAGTACCAGCGGGACTTCGGCGTGTGGACGGCGCCCGCGGGGCCCAGAGATGCAACACTGGGGCGCGGGTCGGGAGCGGGCGGCCGCAGGATCAAGCCCCCCGCGCCCTACAGCCGGGGGGTCTACGTGCTCCCCGTCGGCGACGCAGATGCGGCTGCAGCGGTGACCACATCGTACAGGTATGAGGCTGGGGGCAGGGGAGCGCATCGTACGCAAACCACGTGATCCCAGGAGACTGAGCTGGGGAGCCTGGAGGACCAGGGTGGGCGGGAGGGAGGAGGCGCCTGGAGCCCCTATCCCACACGACGTAGAGAGCCGCGGGCGGCCTCCGAGGTCATCCCGTTTGGTTCCTGGCACTGCCAGCGTCTCCTTCGATGCTCCCTGACCAGACTCAGAGTGAGCGAGCGAGCGAGCACCTCCGTGGCGGCGAGCTCACTACCTCACTCGCTGCCCTCTCGGGCAGTCCTGTCGGAAAGCCTGCCTTCGACCGAGTTAAAATCCTCTTCCCCTTAACTTCCACCAGGTGGGCCTAGCCATAGGAGGGGTGCTCGCAGGCCAACTGCCTGAGGATCGCCTTCTGTGGGGGCGTTGGTGGTGAGGACCAAATGCAGAGCTTCCAAGTGGGTGGTCCCCTAGAGATGCCACTGAGTGACTGAAGGCAGCTGATGTGGCTTTCACTGAGGACAGGCCTGTGTTCTGCTCCTGGACAACTGAGGGCTTTCTCTCTTCTTAAAACAACAGTGATCAGAAAAATTGGAAATTACGGAAATTACAACATAGAAAATGAGTATGCCCTTAATCCTACCCCAAACTCGTAGTTCTTTCTAGTCCTTAACATGCATTTGAGTGCGTATCTTTTTATAATTCTTGCATAGTTAGATTTGTAAACTGTACATGTTTTTTTTTCTTTCACGTATGGTGGATGTCATTCTGTGTTACTAGATGCTCTTCTACAACATGAATTTAATGGATGTGCAGTATTTTATCTTATGGATATACATTATCCATGTACTGATATATATGTCCAAATATTAACCTACTCTCATGTCATTAAATATTTAGGGTGTTTCTAATTTGGGGCTATTAAAAACACCCTACAGGTAACCTTGAACATGGGGTGGGAGCTAAGGAGTATAAGGTACGTGTCAACAATAGTACAGCAGAAAATGGAAACAGTTCCATTGTCCTACTGATGTAGGGGACTGGTTAATTATAGCTCTGCCATAGGATGGGCTACTGGGAAGCCCAGAATGTACTGATAATAGAAGATGTCAAAAAAGATGCAGAACGATACATCTGCTACTATTTGTGTTTTTAAAGGGGTTATTGATACATAACATATCTGCTGAAATAAGCGTAGGATGTCTCTGCATGGATGTGTGAGAAAATGGTAACCTTTAGGGAGAGGAAGAAGGGGAAGGAGTTGTGGATGCTGCCAGGGGTGGAAGGAGACCGAGGGACTTTTCACTCTGCCCTTTTGAACCACTGCTTTGGTTTTTTTTTTGTTTTTTTCTTTTGGCTGTGCCACATGGCTTGCAGGATCTTAGTTCCCCAACTAGGGATGGAACCCATGCCCCCAGCAATAGAAGCACAGAATCCTAACCACTGGACCACCAGGGAATTCCCTGAACCACTGCTCTAAAAAAAAAAAGTACATGTATTACCTTTAACAAAAAATTTTAGAGAAAAAAATATCACCTTTGATCAGCATTCTTGTAGCTAAATCTTTGCTTATACAATAATTTCTTTAGTATGAATTCCTACCTGTGGAATTAAGGGCCAAAAGGTATGAGCTTTCTCTTTCAATTTTATTACTTTTAAAATCAACTGTATTGAGGTATAATTTCCATATAGTAAAATTCATCCATTATAAGTGTACAGCTGGATGACTTTTGTATACACCCGGGCATCACCACCATAATTCAGACATGTGGAACATTCTGTCTCCCCAGAGGTTCCTTCACGGGCATGGAGGTTTTAAGGAACTCGATGGGGAGTGACTGTTTCAGGATGGGTCTTGTGTTCAGGGACTTGTGCTCAAGCTGAGCTGCAGAAATGCAGCCAGGGGTGTCAGGGGCAGGGCAGACACTGAGCCGCAGCACTGGGGCCCCAGCCATGCAGTGGACGGTGCCGACTGCTGCGCGACGGGGCCCTGAACCATCCGGAGGGGCCTTGAATGGTGACAGGTCTGGAAGGCCAAAAGGTCCTGGGTGTGCAGCACCTTCAAATGGCTGATGTTCCAGGCACAGACGGGGGCGGAACTTGCAGGGAGATAGCTTCAGCTCAGGGAAGGAAGCGCTTTCTAATAATTAGAACTGACTGCGATGGGTAAGGTCACGTGGTGCTGATCTCCTGCGCACTGGAAGTGTCCAAGCAAAGGCTGGACTTTTAGAAGCCATCCCTCACCCTTGCTGAGCAGATGGCAGGTTTGAATGTCCTGCTGGGTCCTTCCAGCTCCAGTGATACTAAAGGTACTAGTTATTACTCTCTGCTTGGCACATACCAGGCACCAGGCTTAGGACTTCCCACAGACTATCTCCCCAAGACTTCACAATAACGCCCTGGAATAAGTTCAGTTCTTGCTGTCCCCATTCTATAGATGAGGAACTTGAGTGGCTGGCACGAGGTCACGCAGAGCAGAGCAGAACCCAAGTGTGTCTTGCCTCAGAGACCAAATCTGTGCCCCTAATAGGTTATCAACCCCTAAGATGCTGCCTCCTCTGAATCAGGTAGTTGCTTGACCTGTGTCCGGCAGTGGTGGAAAAGTACCGAGTTGGGCAAGAGTTGGGACTCACTAGAGCTCTCCTTCCTGGTATGTAAACTTGGTGGGTCACTTGGCCCCTCTGACCTCATCTGTAAAGCAGAAATAGCAAGAGCTTAGCTGCCTGGGTCACCTGGCAGAGACATAGGACCACTGCTGAACTTGGCTCCCCCAGCACCGTGCGAGCCGACCTCGGGGACCCTCCATCTCCCAGCTCTACTACTGGAATGAGCAATTCCATCCCACCTGCCTTCTTGAAAGATGCACATTACCTAAGCCAACTATTTAAAGAAATTTACAAAGCAAAGGAAATGAACAGATCCAGAGAGCCCAGGGATACCAGTGCTCCTGGCTACTCTCCACCCCAGCAGGTCCTGCCTCTCCTGGCCCTTGGTCTCCAGATGAGAACTGACCTGCCTCTCACTCACTCGGCCAGATGGGCAGCGGGTCCTGCCCACTGCCAGCCTTCCTCCTGACCAGCTCCTCCCAGAGCCTTCCCTCCAGAGTTTGGTGTGTCAGCACCCCTGGCCCAGTCGTCTCCCTCTTTCCTTCCTGGGTGAGTCAGTTAAAGGGCCAACAGTCAAAGTGCCAGACTTGACTTCCACTTTTCCAAGTGCCCATCGGGAAGGCTTAGGGAAGTTCAGGGATTTGTTTGAAGCCATGTTGGCCTGAGAACCCAGGCCTCAGGATCCTCAGTCTGGCGCTCTGCAATGCCCTGGGTGGCTCCCTGCCCCTCAGCAGGAGGGACTGCGGCCCTCAAGGTCCAGCTGAGGCTCCCATGAGGTGGACAGTGGTGGAAACTGCTTGGTGAGGGGAGGCACAGTGGACTCAGCTAGTCCTGTATTATCTCCTTGGCAGGCCATTAGCCTGCCCTCCTCATCTCCTGGGCAGTCACCAGGCCCTGCCGAGTCTGTCTTCAGTGTCCCTTCTCCATCCCCACTGCAGGCCTCCCTCTCACCTGGGCTCCAGCACCAGGCCTGTCCCACAAGCAACCACAGGCACTGCTGTAGCCCCTGGCTCTGGTCACCTCCTGCTCTGGGACCCCTGCAGCCACCCTGGGGCAGCAGGCTTGGGCTGCCAGACCCAAGGCTCAGCTCAGTGTGGAAACAGAAGGGCACACCAAGGGGAGGACCTGCTTCCCCAGGAGAAACAGAGTAGCAGATGGCTCGGGCAGCTGGTCTTTGAAACCTTGCAGCTTTGGAAGCAAAAGTTATCCAATAGGGCCTTGGCCCAATTCGCCTCCTGGTACCCAAGTGCTGACCACAGACAGACACAGCTGCTCCCTGCACACGTGTCGTGCCCACTGGTGCCCAGCTGTGCTGCTAAGGAGAAGAGGCTGCTTTGTTGATCTCAGGGCCTGAAACGTGGCCAGGGCTGTGGATGGGGTGAGATAGGCTGGGGTGGACCCACCCCAAATATGGATGCTGCCTCTGGCCATCTGGACCCTTTTCCTCAGAACATCACCTTGGCCAGCGGCTCCTGTGGGCACAGGAGGTCTCTGCCATTTAGTAGGGGAGTTGATAGAATTAAAATAGGTTTTGTTTTTTTTTAAAGAGGAACTGAGGAATTAAGTCTTTGTCAAAAGAATGCTACTCTGAGCACTTGGAGCTAGGCCGTGCCAGCCTTGTCACTTCCCTCCAGGTAGCCAACACCTACCCCTGTGCAGACCACCGTCCCTCCCTGCTCTGGCGCATCAGTGCCGCAGGCACAGCGCCATACAAAAGCCACAGCGCCAGGCTGTCTTTATTTTCTTTAGATGGTCTCTACGATTTATACTCTTTTGCAGGAGTTAATAAGACAAGTTATTAAAAACTAAACACAACACTGAGCCTCATTTTCTTCCTCAGTTGTAACCAGGTATGGAGGACCATGCAGTGTGCTGTCCAGTCCATCACCTCCTCTGGACATAAGGGCCACCAGCGACGTGGGCTGCAGGCGAGCGACTTTCGCTGGTTCTGAGCCTTTATGGCCCCTTGAAGTGGCCCGGAGGCAAGATAGGGAGCCCTGGAGGGCAGGGCTGGAACGTGCTGTCTCTGAGGGCCAGCACACGCCGGGGAGCTCGCAGTTCGGGATGAGTAGGATCCAGTTGTTGACTGAGCTCTCTGCTTACTCCCCATGCAGCCTGTGCCACTGCTCCCCAGCAGCGCGAGAGAAAATTCCTGC
>NW_006796752.1:3003225-3012536 GCF_000442215.2 Lipotes vexillifer | reverse complement strand
TCCTGCTGGAGCTGTCTGGGGTACACTTCGTCTGCTAGTTCTGCCTTTGTAAGGGGAGAAAGGAACATCTGCAGCCAAAGCAGCATCTCAGCAGTGGACATTGGTCAGGAATATTCCAGAAGCACAGGGCAAGGGCCGAGGCCTCTGAGGGGTCAGGGGAAGGGATGGGTGACCCTGTGCAAGGTTGTGATGTGTTCTGTTCCAGACAGGAATTCCAGGCTTGGACTGGAGTGAAGCCATCGAGATCCACAAAGGTGAAACCCGCCACAGTCATCACAACCCACAGCTCTGGATGGGACAGCAGCCCCGGGGCTGGCTTCCAGGTCAGTCCGAAGCTGGTGCTGCAGGGCGAGGGGCTGGGTGCCTGGCTGCAGGGGGTGTGAGGACAGAGGCTTTTCTTCCAGGTTAGGGACTAGGAGTCAGGTTTGGGTGGTGTAGGATGGCATTATGCCAGGGACAGTGGTGTCTCAGCACCCAGTTGTCACTCGCGAACAGAAAGCCAAGGTGCTGCTTTGTCGTTAGCCACACGTGTGTCCCCCTAGTGCTGACTTCTCTGGGGAGCAGGGTGTCCCCTCCCTTCTAAATCCCAATCTTACCCTTGGCCACTGAGCCCTAGTGACAAGTTGTCCAGGCCCTGGCGTTCATGTAAGGAGGAGCTGGAAGGGAGGTGGGGCTGTTCAGCTTCCTGACTCAACCCAAAAGAGGCTTCAGGGAGAAACGAAGGTCCACGTGCTCCATCTGGCCAATGTCCACTAACACAGGAACCCTGCGTTAACTGCAGACCCTTCAGGTTAGCAGTCCCAACTCTCAAGGACAAAGAGGGGACTTTTTTCCTGGAGCTGTGGGGAGGGGGAAAGTCGAGGGAAAGGCCCGCTGATCTGTGGCCACATTTCATTTTCCAGGTCCCTGAGGTGAGGAGGAAGTTCGCCCCTAACCCCTCAGCCATCTTTCAGGCCTCAGCTCCCCGGATCCTCAACGTGTGATTGCCCACAGAAAGGAGCGAGCAGCCCCAGAGGATCAGGACCCGCTGCGCAGGGACTGGGTGAGGTCTCAGGACCAGATGGCCCCTGCTGTCAGAGAGGGAGGGTCCTCCGTTCTCACCGTGGGGCACTACTTCCTCTGCGAGCTGCACGAGGCTGCGGGCAGAACGAGGCACAGAGGGACACGGCACCACCCGGCCCAGCTCTGGGCCTCAGAGACGTATGCGGAAGGCTTCAGATCTTTCTTAATTGCCTCTTTTGGCCACCCTTCATTTTTTAAATCTGAAGAACTTGATCAATTCTACTGTGAACTGAATTGGTCGTTGGGGGCTGAGGAATATGGACATAACAGGTCCTTGAAAGATCCAGTAATGTCCACGTTGTTGTTTTCGCAGGCTGCATGATAATTTTATAACCCGGGGTAACCCAAGGTGGTGTCCTTGGATAGTCCCACCAACGGCCCCACATGTTCAGGCTGTAGAAGAAATCTTAGGTTATCACCTGCATGTGACTCATGATGATGCTAAGTAACCACGAAGAAGTTTCCCAGAGAAGCAGAATATCAATCATAGGGCTTCAGTTTTAAAGACAATTTCTTTATGGCCAAGATGACCCCGGTTTTAACAAAACATTTCTTGGGATGAGTGAAGTACTGAGTGAACGACATTTACCTTAGTATTACTGACTCCAGTTTTGTTCCCTTAATGTACTGATGACTAGATGGGAACTACTATACTAAGGACTGGGAGCTTCTTTGGGAGAAGGGTGGCATTAGCTTCATTCCCTGAAAGACCTGAAAACGTCATCTCATTACAGGGAGCTCACTAGCTGTTGAGGCAGCTCATTCTGTTTTTGGAAGGCCCTCTCTTTTCTTGACAAATTCCAGCCAGTGCAGCCACCTGGAACTAGCCTGGTCCCCTCTGCACAGCAGCCCTCGAAACATTTGAAGGAGTTTGTGTTCCTTGTAGAGATTAGAGGCACAAGCTAAGGACAGTTTCGGTAAGGAAGCTCAAGGATTTCCCTTTGGATCTTTACCCCTTTCCAGCCCTCAGGTGGCCAGATGAGCATTTACTTTCACCACAGGAGGTGGCATTCAGGTTTTAGAAGCAGCTCAGAGTGGAGGCGGAGCCCTGTTTACAGCTCAGGCTGCGAGGCGCCCTCAGTCCCCTCAGAGGTGCTAGCTCCCAGCTCTGGCACATTTCCAGCAAAGGAAATGCTGAAAGAATCATTTTAAAGGGAAAAGCAAAACCATATGCTTACACAAAGGGTTCTGTTATTTCAGACTTCATTGGTTTGCATGTTAGATGCTTCTAAGAGACTGCGTGCTGGGCATTCTGTGAGAAGCAAACAGATTAATGGTACAATCTCAGATTTTACTGAAACGCAAACATACTGTTTCAATTTAACATTTCTTTCAATTAATTATAAACACGAACGCCTTCTCATGTCTTCCTTTATCTCCTCTTAGTAAGAGAACTTTAATGTGCCATGGCTACTGCTGCTCTCCCTTGGAGGCTTGTAGATTCTGAGAACGCTGACCCTGGGCTGCAGTCGCACTGGTGTCGTATGTAGTAATATTTAACAGAACCCACGAACTTCCTCTTTTACACTTACCCATTTCCCCCCAACCCCGCTAGGAGCCTAGGGTAAAAGGACTGTCTTTGAAGCTAGTCTTGGGCTCAAATCTTGGCTTTTCCACTCACTAGCTGGGAGCAGTTTAAGCTTCTGTTTCCTTATCTGCAAAGTATGGGTAATGCCACTCCCCTCCCCACCCCCCCTAGAGAATGTGTTTATGTGCAGCGTGCTTAGTACAGTAAATGGCCAACAAAGCACAGCTGCTGTACTTATTCTCTCTTGCCCAAGCACCCCTTCCCGGGAGCCTGCTTTACTGCCATCTGCAGCTTTGGTCCATCTGATGCCACTGACTGACAGGCCCTCTCAGTAGCCCCTGCCTGTGTCACACCGCATAGCCAGCCATTGCCCATCCCTCCCCCAGAGCCTGTCCCAAGAGACCATTCACTGAGCTGGGGGTAAAGCAGGCTGCCCCATGCTGGCAGTGTTGGCACTGCAGCAGCGGTGGGAGCACCACTGCCTGAGAGAGGCCTGACCTCTGGAAGGCATCCTGCACACCCAGGAACAGACAGCTTTTCAAAAACACCCCAACCCAACAGCCTTCCTTACTAGACTTCATTAATTATTAGATCTGGATTCTGAAACAGCACCTTCCTCCCACTAGGTCTTAATAAGGCCTTAACACTGAGATAATAGCAGTCTCAGCCACGTGGTCCCAACTCACCTAGGTCATATGTATGATACAAACAGACGAAGACCGAAAGTGACGCACTGGAATACTGATGGTGGCTATCTTTGAGAAGGGGAACTATGGATAATTAAAAATTTTTTACACCTTACAATATTTGCTAAAAGTTTCTATATAATTAGCATTTTTATATTAAATTAAAAAGCAGTTTAATCTGCTTGTTAGGTAATTTTAGCCAAAGGAAAGAGTTCAAATTAGTTATTTCATGACCAAAGTTAGCGCTGCAGTAGCAGCCTTGCCCAGCCGTGAGGAGGCCCAACCACAGGGAGGCCCCTGGGTCCTGTCACCCACAGTCATTTAGACCAAGACTGACGGCTCTGTAGTGAGTTGAACTCAGAAAAACCCATTACAAACACTAATACTTTCATCCTTGTAATAACTCCAGGATTTTTGGCCAAACTCCGAAAAGCAGCTTTTGAGAGAACCTTGGCCATGCAGCCCACCCTGGGCCAACGGGAGACCCTTTGAGCAGGATCAGCTCCACTGGCCTCACTCACACAAGCGCCTTCAGTCAGTTAAGAGGGAGTCCCCGATTAAGGTACTGTGACACTGTCCCGTGGCTCCTGTCAAAACCGTGGCTGACACAAATAACATTCAGGAAGGGGGCCTAGTCAATCCCCCTATTCTCCTTCCTCCAGACCATCAACTCCCTAAAGGTTGACACTAAGTGAAGCCTGGTCCCAGGAAAGCTACATACTTGGATTGTATCACAGGGCCTCCTCCCCAAAGAACTTCTTACCTTTGAAGAACCGAAGCTTTCAAAGCTTTTAGTTCTTATTAAGGGTGGATATAAATAATAGTCATTTCTGAAATATTTCTGTACTTGCTGTAATTTTTTAGCCACTGTGATAGCAGATGGTCCCAGCAGGACCTGGTCACAGGAGTAACTTCTTTCTGGCTTCAGCACAGACCCATTCTTGCCAGATGAACCAGTGTGCTTCTTGATTGGACAACAGGAGCTGTTTTAATCTTTGCCTTGGCTTTGAGGAGGCTCTGAGCTCAATCAGGTAGTTTTCCTTTGCTCCAAGCTGTCAGAAACCACTATGGCCAGGACCAACATGCATTTTTCCAAAACTTTTTCAGATTTTTATATAACTGTAATCCTTATTTTAAGTAGCTGCAAATTCTTTTTGGAAAGAAGTGGAAGAATTAATTCAAGTACACAAACACCTATACCTTTGCCTCATCCCAGCTCTTTTTGACCTAATGTAAGAAAAACCCTACCAAAGTGTAGTGCTCCAAACTCAGAAAAACCCATCACAAATACTGAAAGATTTATTGTAGATATTTTTGTTACACAATTATGTTACATATTATGATACAAATACATTTCATTGCAACATTAACATATATGGGGACTGTTAAATCGCTTACTATTTCTTTTGCAAAAAGATAATTTCTTGAGGCTTTCACACCTGTAATAACTGACTCTGTTCTCATTTGGATCAAATCTTCATCCTTTAGATCTGAGTCACAGTCCACTGCTGAATGAGTCTACACTTGCCCATTAACCTTGCTAGTATTTTATGTATGGAATATCTGAGCCTTTACTACTGAACTGTTTTATTACTAAGCCAGGACATGCCCTATGCCTTACTGAGTTAATTTCCCTCTGCAGCTGCTGTCCTCAGATGCTGAATAAAGGGCAGATTTCTTGTAGTTGCCTCCCTGCCTTCTCCTGACTCAGACATCTAGAGGATTCATGAAAACGTGAATTATGTTGCTTGGATAAGTTTCTTTGGCTCTGACTCACAGCTTTCAGTTTTTCTTGGAGCAGATTCCTAACTGCTGAGAATAAATTCTTTACTTCTTCAGACTGTCTGTCAGGAGGATGGGGTAAAGTGTCTATAATGAAACTGGACATCATGCAGGGTGCGGCTAACTTTCCTTTTTCCGACCACTTCTGCCTCCCACTGAGATGGCCTCTGCCTGTGACACAATCTGTTCTCACTGCTTCTGAACACTGACATCCCTGTGTCTTGCCTTTGACAGTCCTTTCTCTACCTTTAAGGCACTCACAAGTGTTTAAAACACTTTTCTTCTTGGGAAAAACTCCTTGACAGAGAAGAACAAGACACCAAATCCACTGGATAGGTTGAACTGTCCGAGGGGCTGCTCCCCACTGGCCACTCAACGTGGATTCAGCAGCAGAAGCTCCGGCAGACCACGCCAATGGTGAGGAACCAGCTCTCTGCCCGGCACACGCTCAAAGCTGGCCTGAGTCTGCCAAGTGCCCGGGCTTTGTGGGTGCTGTCTATGGCTAAGAGCTTCTCAGTTGTAGTCAAACCTTTTCCTGACCTATGCTGGGATCTGTCCATCCCTTGACAATGCTCTGAGACTGGTTGTAGTAATGCTCCTGTGTCCCATGAAAGAAGCATTCTCAGTCTGCAGCCTCCCAGGCTTGTGTGTCTTCCACACAGCATCACTGCTTCCTGAGCCGATGCTCGGGGTCTGAGTGCCGAAGCCCAGCCCTCCTCCAGATGTTATCAGGGTAACTAGAGGGTGGTGGTGGTGCCTGTAACCCCAGCCCACAGAATGGGTGAAATCTCTAGCTTGCCAGACTCATTTTCTGCCTCCTGGAGGGAGACTCAGGCCCAAGGTGCCCACTGGAAAACACGCAGAGGACAGAAGGGCCTGATACATGGGGCCTGACCCTGCTCTGATGGAGACCCTGATGGAGCCTGCACAGAGAGGGAACAGATTCAAGCTGACAGAGCATGCATCCACTCATGGCTTCACTCTAGAATCGGGAAACAAACTTCTCTCCTAAAAGGATTTGACCTGGGACTGAACACTGGTGTTACTAACTGGAGGCAATGGTTTAGTAGCCATCATACTCTGAGGCACACAGAAAATGACCTTCTCTCCCAAATAGAAGAATCATCACAGTTCAAGACTTCGAATCCTGCTTTCCTAGGGGCATCTTCATTCTGTTCACTGATCTTCATTCAATATCCCCATGTGTTTGTTTGTGAGGAAGTCCAGAAAAGGAGTGTTGCAAATGGCCTGGTGAATATTACTTACTGTAATTTCTTTGGGAATCCTGGTCCAAAAAACAAAGATGTTAGTGATTCTCTCAAATATCTAAATAATTTAATCAATTAAGTTACCGAAAGGACCATCCCATGCACAGGCTCTAGTAGGTGGGGATGATGATGAGTGATAGGCATGGTTTAGGGCCACTCTGGGGATGGGGAGCGGGCAGGTGCCTTCTCTCTCCCCCTCTTCTTTCCCACTAATTCCTTTGACTCTGGTGGAGATGTGGCCTACCCTCTTCCCAGTCAGCCCTATTTAGGGCTCAAATATGACTTCCTACCACAGGCATGAGATGGATTTCAGTAAGGTGGCTGAATGATTAGAAGAAGAAAAAAAAGACTGGGGATTGAGAAAAGAGGAAGGAAGTAAAGCAGAACAGAACGTTATTGCTGTAATTCAGTCTCAGCCGAATGAAAGCTGAGTCAATGCACCACAGAGCCCATCTCTTGGAAAGATGGGAGATGGAGTTATGGCAGGCCAAGTGTGACGTTCAATGTTCTTATCAAAAGCACTCAGGTCACTCTATATCTTCACATTTGGGACCAGAGAGGCGAGCAGGGGCTGCAGAGGCACTGCGCCCACTCCTGGATCTCCAGCAGGACAAGAAGCAGCATTACTAGAACTCCTTTGTTCCTCACTTTTTGTAAAGACCTCTCTACACTGCCTGATGTGTTACATTCCTGTCAAGTCTGACCTAATCATATTCCTCTGACTTAGGTCTCTTCATGTCCTCAGGTATTCTGTTAAAGTTATATAAGTTTATGGCAGCCTTTAAGCACAGCAGAATAAAATAAATTTGTTTCCTTTGAAAGGAATGCCTGCCTGTCTATCATTCTTTCAGGGCCCAGGAAAAGAGCAAAATTCAGCATCCCAATCAATGACAATTAGAGAGGCTGCAAAGAGCACTGGTGAGCCTGTGGGTATAGAGCCAGTGAGATCTAAGTTTAAATCTAGGTTCTATCATGTATTTGCTGGGAAAGCCAGGCAAGATTACCTTTCAGAGCCCGGTTTCCTGATTTCTAAAAAGGGAGCATGAGTTCTGAAATGAACAACAAATTAGGTAATATATGCAGTGCCTGGCCCTAAACCTGACAGGAAAGAAACACTGCTTTTATCTTCAATGGCAACAAATTGGTATTTGTTCAACCCTGTAACATATGAGAGTTCTACTGAACAGGGTCTATGCAGTAGAGACGGGGAAGATACAGACCTCTCACAACCACGAGACTGTCTCAAAACAACCAAGCAGACCCCCAAGTCTGTCTGGCTCTGAGAATGTCCCAAGCACTGACACCTCCTACTGAACTGACATAGGTCTAAAACATCAAGATGGGCAACTAAACTGTGAGGAAATATCTGTCAGCCTGATACCACCAACTAAAGAGATAACGGTACCTGTTGTGAGATGCTGCCTGATATCCAACCGCCAAAGCCTGTCTCAGGATGTCACTGACCAGCTGCTCTGTAGCCTACAACAGAAGATGCTGTTACTCTCAAAAGGGCCACCTGCTTGCTGACAAGAAGGGATGCAGCTGACCCCATCCCATACTCTAAACTTGGAAACAGCTATATCTAAGGATCAGAAGTCCTTAAGGAAAAATTAAAGGTTCGAATAATAGACCACAAATAATAGCCCACAATTACAGAGGCTATGATTCTGAGGAATTATGAAGCGGGTAATTTTCATTAATTAGACATTATTTTTAAGGAGAACAGGTGAGAGCTATTTGTGAGGTATCCCTGCTCCTGGAGGAGATCTACCGGGAAAGGAACTGCTGAGCGAGGATCTGGCTGGGTCAGGAACCTGGTTTTGTCATCCTCTCACCGAGGGATGGGACAGTTGTGGCTATTGTTGTCACATGTGAGTCACCTCTTTAAGCACTGAGACCTATGACTCTCACCTCAGGCTACTTAAAAAGCACTTGAAATGGCACTGAAAGATATCATTAGAGTGACATCAGCACAGAAACTCTTGTAGAACTACAATTTAATTCATTTAAAAATCAGAAGAAAAAAAAGAGAAAACTTTAAGCCCGAATAAGCTGAGAAATCGTAAAGCCTGTCATCTCTGTTCCATTTCTGTCCTTGTCTTACTCAAAGCAGCCTGGCAGCCAGGCTGTCCTGCCTGGCTGGCCCCTCAGCGCTTCAGCCCCTGACGGCAGCTCCCGGCCCCCCACAGGCACCCACCTTCAAAATCATATCTTCCACCACCGACGCATACACATTCCTATGCAGCGCCACAGGCTGCAGGGTGATCCCAATCTGGAAGAGCAGAAGAAAGCCATTTGTTCCTATGTCTACATGAAAAACAAGCACGCTACTGATACCCAAGATGATGTCCGGTGGAAGAATAACTCCACAAACGTTCTGGACAAAACTCATGGAGAAGTAACACAGAATATAACCACCAGAAAATCTGTTATCCTACCACTCCATGTTTCTAAGGGATTGTTAAAAATGCTATTATAATCCTGCTCTTACCCCCAAATCTCCTTCATGAGAGAACGTAGGATTTGCCATGAATTCTGACAGTGCGAACAACATATTGGAAAGCCTGGAATCAGACTCTCGGGCCCTATTTGCAATAGGTGATAAAGATATACTTGGAAACGGCCCCACTTGTCATCCCCTTCTGTAGGTGAAAAAAAACTAGTCTTTCATCACTTGGGTCCCAGGCAGCCGTGCAGCAGGCAGATGCTGAAGTGAGGCTGCGTTCCACTGGAGGTAGGTAGATAATTCTCTCCTGTACCATAAGGGCACTGAGTGCCACGTCCACACCCCGGCAGGGCACTTGGGAGCTATTACAGTGTCAGGGAGAGCTCATTATGACATGCCTCATGAGGGAAAGGTG
This sequence comes from Lipotes vexillifer, assembly GCF_000442215.2. Classification (NCBI taxonomy): domain Eukaryota; kingdom Metazoa; phylum Chordata; class Mammalia; order Artiodactyla; family Lipotidae; genus Lipotes; species Lipotes vexillifer. The sequence goes on along the minus strand of NW_006796752.1, from coordinate 3,003,349 downwards.
CTTCTACTGAGGCAAATGAGAAAAGAGGAGATGAAAAGTAAAAAACTGCCTACATCTAGCTGCCTTTGCTTCAAGTTCATGTTCAACGAGCAGCCTCTCTATACATGTAATTCATTTTCCTGCT
>NW_006796752.1:2995228-3002728 GCF_000442215.2 Lipotes vexillifer | reverse complement strand
TGCTGAAGGGCCCTGATGTAGGAAGGCAGGTGCCCAGAGAGCAGAGCCCAGGTTTACCAGGCAGAAGGAAATCATACACCTGCTTCACCGGAAAGTCTGGTGTCAAGTTTCTAAGGGTGAACGTCCGAGCACCTTGCACCCGGTTAGGGATCCAGCAGCACAGGCCTTAGTTCCCTACCTTCTGTGTGATGTCACCAATAAATTCAGAGCCTGGTGTTGGTGGCAGGTAGAATTTCATTTCTTCCTGTTTCTCGTCCTGTTCTTTTTTGATGTTTATCTTTAACGGCTCTGAGAGGTTGAGGATGTCCACCTCCTCCTCATTCTCCGGCTCTCTTTTCTGAAACTGCTGCAGGTCCTCCAGTTTCCGGCAGAGGTTGTCAGCAGAGGAGAATGATGACGGGCACTCTAAATGAGAGGTAATCAGTCTTATGACAGCTGTGGTGACAAAAGAAAGGGACTTTCCATATCCAAGGGACCAATAGCCTGAGACCCAGAGAAGAAGGGTAAGTATCAAGGGAGCTGACCTTCCTTCTGGTTCTAAAATTCTATGAATCTAATTATTATGAGAACTAGTAATTCATAAGGGAGACAAGCACCAAGACAGGCATCTTGTGTTAAAACATATGTACTGTTAAGGACAATCTTAAGTCAAAACAGCACATAATTCATACTTATGCCACCCAAAACGAGGCCATCCTCCCACTCCACTAATTTGTTTTCAAATTTTAAATCTGGAGAATTTAGAAATGCACAATGAAGAAATTAAAAATCATCCACGCTCTGCTTAGAGATAAGTACTACTAAAATTTTAGTGTATACCATGCATCCAGTCTTTAATAAGTTGATTTATACAAAGCCCAACAAAGAGTATTAGAAGTTTAAAGCCAGCAGAGCCTCTGGGAATCTTCTAGTGCATCCCTTTCACTTTATAGATAAATAAGTGAGGTCCAGACTGGGACAAGATGGAGTTAAGGGCAGCCAGCTCCTGGCTTTCTCTGTTTTATTGGCAGGATGCTCACAGATCAGTCAGTCATATTAACAGAAAGCCTAGTACAGGTAAAGCATGGTGCTTTACATACACTACCGGTGAAGCACAGAAGTAATCGACATGGTCTCTGCTCTCCAAAGAGCTTAGATATAAATCTGACAAACCCTCAAGGTTCTGATATTAAATACCACTGGAGATCAGAGAAAGGAGAGGCCACCCTGTGTTAGGGCTCTGGGGAAAGCTTCATGGAGAAAATGGGACTTGTGCTAAGTCTTAAAGGAACCCCCCCAGACCCTCCCTGTGCTCCAGGTTCCCTCAGACAGGGAGGTGGAGCATCTGTTTTTCTACAGAAATGGGGCTGAGAGGAGAAAACACTCCTTATTCATTAAGGTGAAACTCAAAATATTTTCCCCATATGTCTTTTATACCCAGCTCCCCTGCACCCCTGCCCACATATAGCTCAGTGATTTGTGTCTTTATCATAAAATTCATTTTATCTGCAACATTATTAGTTGTTTAAACCTGTGCCTCCAGCACTCGGCAGTGCACTTCCAGGCTAGGTTTTCGAGATAAAGTAACAGATAAGACATCGTCCCCATCTTCAGGGAGAAGACTTGTCTGTGTGAGGGTGGCTATAAGGTCACAAAGGAAGAAGTCACTTCTACCACAAGGAAAGGAGTTAGATCAAGAAGGTCTTCAAAGGAGAAATGATGCTGAGGAAGGGGGCTCCTGAATGAACAGTGTGTTCCTGTTGCATGTCATGGGCCAGAACATTCCTGGCTTGGGCATAACACTTGGGACACTTGGGCACAAATAGTTCTGTAGGGACCATCCTGGGGGGTGGGCGGGACACCCAGGGTGGGCTCCTGTTCCCTAAGGCAGCTCTTGGAGTCCTCAGGTCCCTTCACCTCAGCTGAAGGAAAGAGCATGGAAAACTGCTGGGGCTGACGTGGCCCGAAAACCATGGAGGCTGACAGGTGACTGTGTGCTCCAAGGAAACACCTCTCGGCTGCTGATGGTGCCAGAGTCCCACCAGTGCTTACCTGGCTCGCTGTCAATCTGGGTCAGCACATCCTCAATCGAGTCCCCGTCGCTCCTCAGGCTTTCGGGGTCAGGTGGGGTGTAGCCATGGCAGCGACACCAGTGAGCAATGTGCTTGGTTTTAAGCGGAGTCAGGTGATGAAATCTTGGATTCTTTTCCAGTATTTCTTGTAAGACTTTTCGCATTGTCATCGCTCTTTGCCACTTAAAAAAATTGAGGGGGGAGGGGGGAGGGGGAGAATTCTTCAACTTAGCGTGTTCAAATAAATCACCCAACTCTAAAGTACCATGCTGACTTGTTAGAATCATTTTTTTCTAAGGAAAAAAAAAATCTGATGGTGTTACTCCTCAGTTTTTAAAAAAAGTAAAAACTCTTACCTAATGCTTATAAAATAAAACTGAAATTCCTAGGTTTGGCCTATAAGGTGTTTCACCTGGTCTTAACCTGTGATCTCCCACTTCCCCAGCCTTCCCAGCCTTCCCCAAACTCATCACACTGACTTTCTCAAAGCTTCCTAAACATGCCTCTGTACCTGCTACTTCCCTCTTATAACCTTACTGTCTGGCATAGTTGCTACCACACTGAGTAATAAATACTTAAGTTTAATATAATTCTTTAAAATTTTTTAGAAATTTTTACCAATGCAGGAAAAAGTAGATCTTTCAAAGGCTAGCTACATGTCTTTGGAGAATGAGATTTTTAACTAAGGAAAAAGTTCTACCATCAAATATTTAACGAGGGACTTCCCTGGTGGTCCAGTGGTAAAGCAATCTGCCTTCCAATGCAGGGGACGCAAGTTCGATCCCTGGTAGGGGAGCTAAGATCCCACATGCCACGGGGCAACTAAGCCCTCATGCCGCAACTACTGAGCTCGAGCACCACAAACTACAGAGCCTGCGCGCCACAACTAGAGAGAGAAAACCCGCATGCCACAACTAGAGAGAAGCCTGGCGCCACAACTAGAGAGAAGCCTGGCGCCGCAACGAAGACCCGGCACAGCCAAAAAATAAAGTTAAAAAAAAAAAATTTAACGAAACATGCTGCAAAATTTATCATTGCTCCATGTGACGAGGTTTATGGAAGCAGCCAGAATGCACATGTATTTTGGTTATTTTCTCTAATAGGCTCTCAGTGGTGGCCTGCAGCAAACATGGGATTACCTCAGCAGCTCTCCTTTTCCCAATGTTCCAGCCATAATACTGCTCCACAGATTTTGCAGAAAAACAGCTGGCATCTTCACCTAGAATGCACATATCCAGCAAACTCTGAATAAAGTTATGATTTAAGTAAACTCTTATTTGCTGGAAGCATGTCCAAAAGTTTCTTTAGACCTCTTTATTGGCTATGTTCCTTAACAGGCAAGTTCAGATGCAACATAACACACTCATTCGTGTGTTCTCAAAACAACAGCCCTCCCTGGGAAATCAGCTTCTTTGGTAGAGAAAGTATCATGGCAGTAGACTACCTATTAAGTGGAAATGGCACTCCACTGGGAACAGGAGACCTGAGATCTAGCCTTGGCCTTGCCATTCACTAAGCTGCCTTGGGCAACCTATATCATCTCTCTGGGCTTCGGTTTTCTTAACTGTAAAATGAGACCACTGGGAAAGATGGTTCCAGAACTGCCTTTCAGCTCTAATATTCTGTATTTGTATCTGAATTTTTAAAAAAAGATTAAAAATTTTTTTTCCTGCTGGGCTAGAAAAATCACTGAGTTTACTCTGAGCTACCTCGAAATGACCCCTTTGAGGGGAAAAAAAGAAATACTTTGCTATTACAGCTAGAAAAAATAAGCAAAGTAGTCTGTACTTGGCCTATTGTTTTCATATTCCCATGAATGTGAAATGATAATCTGCTTCATCCCTTCCCTCTAAATGTTCACGGGTGATCTTGCCCAAGAGCCGAAGCCTAAGTATCCACAGGCTGTCGGTCATGCCCTTGGTAAGGGCTGTTGATTCTGTCAGAGCAATTGGGGCTGAGAAGCAAACTGTTCAGTCTTGCTGACAATGGGCAGGGATAGAGGAGACATCACTGCAGGAGGTCTTGACAGTCGTTTATTTCTACAGAGTGAGTGTTAGATGAAAGATAAGAAAATTCCTTCTGCAGATCAAACCGTGAAAATAGTAAGACTAACTGACCAAGATATTGTGAATTCTAAAAACCCTGCAAATGAGCTACAGCTGTAGCTAAAACCCTCTATGATAACTACCATGTCAGTATTAATTACAACACCAAGTGATTCAAGTTGACTTAATATCCCAAGTACTTCACAGCTTTAAAAAAAATGCATCCATATATTCAGTATTGTCTTACTTTTTGCAGTGATTAAAGGGATCTTCTTTACTACTGCTGTTAAGAGTTGCTGGATAGTCTCTAAATGGTCTATCCTGAGAAGGACAAAGAAAAGAAAATTATGGTAGGGAATACACAGAGCAGTTTCTAAGAGAGAGAGAGAGAGAGTGTGTGTGTGTGTGTGTGCATACAACACACATGAATTTATGTATATATTTCTCCTTTCCAAGGGAATTAAAATTTAAACCAACTATATTGGTATGTCCTTCCTTTTCTATGCATAGCCTTCTTTATAAATGAAGAGCATTCAATGCTTAAAAAGTCAACACTAAGATGAAACCCCAAGAATGACCAATTATGCAAACCTGACATTTCATTTTATCTATATTTTAAAATTAAATAGCCACGTAATCTTTTTGCAATGTGACTGTCACTAGAGTAGGGAATTCTATCATACGATGCCTATCTTAGGGTTATTACAGTTCATGCTGTCACCTGTCATGTGAAAGTGGCTAAGCTTCTACCATTCCCAGCAGTTTGAAATACTTCAAAATATGCAGTCAGAGGTGGGTTCCCAATTCGGAAATTAGAAAATCTCTGGGAGTATTTTTAGAAGAAGCACTGATGGGCTTCCCTGGTGGCGCAGTGGTTGAGAGTCCGCCTGCCGATGCAGGGGTCACAGGTTCGTGCCCCGGTCTGGGAAGATCCCACATGCCGCGGAGCGGCTGGGCCTGTGAGCCACGGCCGCTGAGCCTGCGCTCCACAACGGGAGAGGCCACACAGTGAGAGGCCCGCGTACCGCAAAAAAAACAAAAACAAAAAAACGAAGCACTGAGTCTGTATGGGCCATGAAAAGGCAGCTGTTTAAGATTAGGCAGGTGTGTGGATACTCTGACACAAAATGTATACACACCTGAGTAATTACATCATGAAAAATTTCATACCCAAAGATTCAGCAAAGAAACTTCGTGTTGGTAAGCTCAAATGGAGGGAGATCTGTAATTACAGCGGAGGCTTTTGAGGCAACAAATCAAGTGCTGCTCGGAGGTCACGTCAAGGGGTTAAATGAAGACTCCTGAGCTGTGCAGCAAATGGTAATACTTGTTCACCACACACGGACAGAAGGTTTCCACCCATCAAAGGGCTTAACTCATACACACAACTCTACACATATGCAGCTGTCTCAGGGATGGTTTCGTAAAAGTACCATAAACACACCGAAAGCACAACTCCCTTAGAGAGGACTGAAATAATTACTTAATGACATAGTTTCCCAGCTCAGAACTTTCTTCTGTTTTCACTGCTGTGTGACCATCCTGAGAGGGGCAGCTTGGCACAGGTGTTTCTGGTTCAGTCTTCACTACAAGGGAAGAGCAACAATGAGAGAGCTGTTAGGGTTCAATGACGGAAGGACACGTGCGGGCAGAAACAAAAGCTCTTCCATGGAAACTCAGTGAGGACACTGCCACAGCAGCTGCTGCAGAGAGACATGGCCAGGGCGCTGAGACGGCGCCTATCATCACAGGATCAGCAGACAAGGGGAGAACTGTTAGCCTGGGTCTCATGACAAGGTGGGGCAATAAAGTGGCTTTTTAGATATTTCTTAGAGGGCTAACCACAGTGCTATGTGAGATCTCTCTCACACACACACACTTGAACAATGCCACATTAAAATACAATGCTGGCCTGTTCTAAGTTCTAATATCCTTTTGCTTATCATCTCTCCAGCTAAGTTTATCAACTTTTAGCATTATCTTAGTGTTCTAAGACACAGGGCAAAAAGCAAAAATCAGATATGTTGTGCTTGGAAAAATCCAAGCTAATCACATGCAGCTTTTTAATATCACCAAATCTACTGATGGGAGAGAGCAATGTCTCAGGAGCATTGTCTTCCTTTACTTTCACAGTCTTCTTTGATCAAAATACTGTGAATACACACTCGCTGCTTCTGTATCAGCGTCCCTGCCTTCAGTCTCTTCCCTAACAACCCATTTTGTACATGAGCACTAGAAAAATTTCCTAAAGGACCGTGTTAGTGTCATTTTCCTACTCAACATCCTTCAATAGTTTCATAAAAGCAAGGGTCTACAAATGAGATCTACTAGTGCATCTTTCCTTTTTTGATGCATAACTTGCATAAAATGCACAAATATTAAGGGTACAGTTTGATAAATTTTACCTACGCATTCATCCATGTACCCATCACTCCAATCAAAATAGAGTATTTCCAGTCCTCAACCTGGCTCCCTTACGCTTTTGGCATTCTTTCCTGCCAAAGATAACCACCTTTTGTCCACTTTAAATTTCATCTAACTGGAATCATACTGTGCTACCCTTTTGTGTCAGCATCTTTTTAGCTATTAAAAATAACAATGTAATGGACATGCTTGTATATGTCTTTGGGTGGACATACACATGCGTTTCCTAGCAGTGTATCTGCTGATAGGGCAGATATATGCGTTTCCTAGAAGTGTATCTGACGATAGGGCAGATATATGTTTAACTTTATTAGAAACTGCCAAACTGATTTCCAAAGTAATTATATCCATTTGTAGTCCCATGAGCAGTGTATGTGAGTTCCAGTTGCTTCACATCTTTGCCAACACTTAGTAATGTCAGTTCTGTTCATTTTGGTGATAGAATAGTATCTCACTATGGTTTTAACTTGCATTCCCTTGATGACTGATGAGGTTGAACAACTTTTCATTTCCTTATGAGATATTTCAATATCCTCTTCTGTGAAGTACCTGTTTACATATCTTGCTCTTTAAAAAAAGTCAGTGTCAGTCTTTTTCATATTGATTTTTAGGTCTGTGTATATTCTGAACAGAACTCCTTTGTCAAATATATCAATTGCAAATTATCTACCAGGATGTGGCTTGACTTTCACTCTTAATTTTGTCCCTCTAATAAAATGAGGTCCCTAATGTTAATAAAGTCTAATTTATCAATCTTTTCTTTTATGGCTAGCTTTCTTGTGTGCTCTTTGCCCAAGGTCATGAAGATATTCTCATATTCTTTTAGAAGCTTTATTGTTTTACCTTCACATTTAGTCTATGATGCAATTCAAATTAATTTCTGTTTATAGTGTAAGGCAGGGGCCAAGTTTTGTTGTTTCCCCCAAATGGATATATCCAATTAACTCAGCTCTATTTATTGAAAAGAACATCCTTTCCCT
>NW_006796752.1:2988807-2995218 GCF_000442215.2 Lipotes vexillifer | reverse complement strand
TTTCCCTACTAAGTTTGTTGACTATATATGCGTGAGTCTATTTCTGGGCTCTTTTTTCTGTTCAATTATTCTTTTCGTTTCTTTTAAAAATTTTTTTATTTTTAAACAATTTTTAAAGGTTATTTTCCATTTGCAGTTATTACAAAATATTGGTTATATTCCCTGTGTTGTACAATACATCCTTTGAGCTTATCTTACAACCAATAGTTTGTACCTCCCACTACCCCACCCCTATATTCTGTCTATTCTTGAACCAATACTACACTATCTCAATTACTGTAGCTTTACAGTATATATATATATATATATATATATATATATATGTATATATATATATGTATGTATGTATATATATATATGGTGGCCCAAGTCCCCTGGCTTTTTGTTCTTCAAGACTGTCTTAGCTACTCTTGCATTCCCATATACATTTTAGATTTAGCTTGTCAATTTCTGCACAAGCACAAAAACAACAATGTAGGGATTCTGACTGGGACTGTACTGAATCTATGTCATTTGGGGGGAGGATTAATAACATATCAGGTCTTTCAGTAAATTAATATAATTAAATATTTATAATTATTTATAATTTATTATATTTATAATGGTATGTCCTTCCATTTATTTAGATCTTTTAAATTTCTCTCAGAAATGTTTAGTGGGTTGTTAGCAGTTAATTTCTATATAGAAATCAAAATGGCTTTTGTATGTATACAGACTTGTATTGAGTGACCTCGCTAATTTCACTGTTAGCAATACATCTTCCCCCAACCCCTAGTGATTCCAAGACTTCAAAAAACAAAAGGAAAGCCTCAGAAAAAGTTCAGATACTCCAGTTCTATAGGTGCAAGTATAGTCACTTTATTTACTTATTGTTTGGCCACACTGCATGGCTTGCAGGTTCCTAGTTTCCCAACCAGGGATTAAACCCAGGCCATGGCAGTGAAAGCACCTAGCCCTAACCACTGGACCTCCAGGGAATTCCCGCAAGTATACTCACTTTAATCTGGCATGCAAACAATTACAAAATTATATAATCAGCATATTCAGGTTGGGATAGCTATTCTACTGGAGAAATGAAAACATATGCTGAGACTTACATATAATAGCCCCAAACTGAAAATAACCCTAATCTCCACTAACAGGAGAAAGGATAAACAAATTATGGTATATCCATCCAACCCTACAATGTGGAATACTACTCACCAACAACATGGTTGAATCTCAAAAACATTGCAGTGAGTGAATGAAATCAGATACAAAAGAATGTATGTTCTTCCATTCACATAAAGTTTAAAAATAGACACAACTAATCTATCATAATAGAAATCAGAACAGTGGTTGCCTATACGGGATGGGAATTGACTGGAAGGGGGCACAAGGTGATGGAAATTTCTATAGCTTGAATGCAATATTGGTTACTTGGGTTTATGCATTTGTCAAAACTCATCAAATGGTATGCTTAGTATCTTTGCACTTCACTACACAAAATTTTCCTCAATTAAAATCAAAACAGAGATGCTCTGGCCCCAGTCCAAAACTAATTGAATCAGAATCTGTATGAGGAAGGCCTATGATATATACCTACTGCTGAGAAGGAACACTGGTCTAGATTACTATCAATTCTTTCATCAGGACTAGCTAACTTTTCCTATAAGGAACTAATCAGTAAATATTTTAGGTTGTGTGGGTCATATGATCTCAGCTAGAACTACTCAACTCTTGAGGTTGCAGTGCACCCATGGACAATATGTAAATGAATGGACATGGCCATGTGCTCATTAAAAAATGAGCAGCAGACTGCAGTCAGCCAACCCTTGCTTTGGATGGTCATGCTGTAAGTTCCAAATCCATCTCTTCACAAGACTATTATGAGACATCCTGGCATGCCTGGAAAGTATTTCAAATTCTGACTGTACTGCTTTCTAGTTGGGAAGTATGGACTTAGTATCTCCAAACTTCAGTTGCCTCATTTGCAAAATGGGCGTAATAGCTGTCCTAAAGTACTGTGATAATTAGATATATATATATATAAAGCAGCTAGCATAGTGCCTAGTACACTTTAGGCTCTTACACATGGTAGCTATCATTATTGTAGATGTTACAAATGTCAAAATGTGTTGTTAACCCACTGCACTATCTCCATCTACTCAACAGTCAGAAATGTCCCCACTGCCAGCTGCCAAGGTCTGGCCCTACCTACAGCTCCTTTACCGCAACTACATATCCCAGATGAGTCCCTTTAATTGGTCTACTCCCCCAAACAAACCCTCTGAGTCTTTGTCTCTACTGTTCCCTTAATCTGGCATTGCCCCTTGACCCCTCCACAGCTAAAAATGCTTCACTCTAAAGTCAAGGTTATAATCCGTGTCCCATACAAAGTGCTACACAAAAGTGCTACCCACCTAAACACCCCCAGCTTCCCTGACATCCTAGATTGAAATATTTCAGCATTCATTTTCTATATCACTTACCCTGCATGTATCAATCATTGCTTGCTGTCTACTGCAACTCTCTTCAACCTCATTATAAGTTATTGGAGGGCAGAAATGATGCTTTATACATCTTTGTATTTCCCTTAATGTCAAGTCTATATATAAACACTCTATGTATTTTTGAAGTGACTGACTCATGGATGCTGAAATTCAAGGGAGTCATATTACAGTAATGTCTTGCACAAAACTTCTGGGCAAATATACTGTGGGAAACTACATACCTTTTGTAACAGTTGCTGGAGCAGAGCTGGGGACAACTGGAGTTGGGGCAGCTACAGGCAGAATGGCAGGCGATTTGTTGGTAGGAAATGACTGAACCACTAACAGGCAAAAAAGGAGGGGAGGATATAAGAAATATAGAAATTATTTTAATGAAAATGATCTAACTCCCAGGTGGTAGCCCCTCTGTAGGCTACTAGCACAAAAACAATTTCAGTACAACAGATATGGTCCTTTTTTTATACAGTGATTGACAAGGTGGCTGTTTACTATTAGTACCAGGGTAAATGAGCTGGTATCTTCAACTGTGGAAATGGGGGCTTGTCACTAAACTCAGAAAATAAAAATCCAATTAACCTGCACTCATAAATGCTTAAAATGTAACCCCCCTACTCAACTTAAGAAATGGGCAGTTATTTAGAAGTCAGTGGATCATTTGGGTTTTACTTTCAGTCCTAGAGGTGGTGCCAAGGAGTATGGTGACAGCTCAAGGGCAGGCTAAAAAAGGGAGGAGCGGCCACCAAGTGACGGAATACAGACTTTCCCACCAGACAGACCCAGAGACAACCACACCCACAGGTGAAGAACTCACCTTTATTCACAGGCATCAGTATAGTCTGCACACCTCCAGATGTGTTTACACTGAGTGGTTTGAGCTGGCTGGGGATTGTCAGGACAGCCTGCTGGGGATTGGACTGACTGGAATGAATCTTTAACAATCCTAAAATAAGTTGGAAGATAAAGCCAAGCTGAAGATCAGATGCTTCCTTGAAGTTCATGCCCTCTTCAGCATTCATATTTTCTCACAGGAGGACATTCTTAGGACATTTACCCTTGCAATAAAGAAAGAGCTGGAAGCATGAGGCAATGGATGCAGCTGATTTCTCAATGAAGCAATGATGCAACAATAATGATTTATTTTTACCCTGCTATCATAAAGTAATACAAAAATTTTTGGAAAAGTGGGAATAATAGAAAAGAGAGAAGTCACCCAGAGTCCCACTGCAGAGACAACCAGTATCATCATTCTGAGATAGTTCTTTTCCATGTTTGTTTTTTATGACAATTTATTTGTTTTGCATATAGCTGTGATATGTACAAACTGGATGTAAAATTTTGTATTTTGATTTGGATAACTGTCATTTTCCTACTTAAAAACCTTCTCTGGCTCTGGACTGCCTAGAGAATGTTTCCAAAATTAGTCAAAGCATTGAGTCTTTTTTTTTTTTCGGCGGTACACGGGCCTCTCACTGTTGTGGCCTCTCCCATTGCAGAGCACAGGCTCCGGACGCGCAGGCTCAGCGGCCATGGCTCACGGGCCCAGCCGCTCCGCGGCATGTGGGATCTTTCCGGACCGGGGCACGAACCCGTGTCCCCTGCATCGGCAGGCAGACTCTCAACCACTGCGCCACCAGGGAAGCCCCCAGAGTCCATTTTAATCTGGTCCTAATTTATCTGCATCTTCTTTACAACAACCTTTACATATCTAATACTTCAGTCTGTTTACTCACCATATCTTATAATTTCCTATCTCTGTGCAGCCTTTATTTTTCAAACCAGATATTCTCCACCTATTTTAGAAAGAGTCATCCTCTCCCACTTGGCTTTAAAAGAATTTCCATACTCCCATTTCCATTATAAAACTATTCTAGACATTCAGAAGGCCAGTAAAACAGTGACAAAAAGAGAGTACACAAGATACAACACAAACACATATTATAACAACTACTTTAAAACAGCGACAGACAGGACTTCCCTGGTGGCGCAGTGGTTGAGATTCCGATCTCCAAATGCAGGGGGCCCGGGTTTGATCCCTGGTCGGGGAGCTAGATCCCACATGTATGCTGCAGCTAGGATTTCGCATTATGCAACCAAGGAGCCTGCCTGCTGCAACTAAGACCTGATGCAGACAAATTAATTAATTAATTAATTAAATATTAAAAACAAAAACAAAAAACAGCGACAGAGGCTAAAGATACTTTAAGGCGCTGGAATGCAGTTAGCTTGAGTTAAGAAAAGGAATAGTCTTGGGCTTCCCTGGTGGCGCAGTGGTTGAGAGTCCGCCTGCCGATGCAAGGGACACGGGTTCGTGCCCTGGGTCCGGGAAGGTCCCACATGCTGCGGAGCGGCTGGGCCCGTGAGCCATGGCCGCTGAGCCTGCCTCCGCAACGGGAGAGGCCACAACAGTGAGAGGCCCGTGTACCAAAAAAACAAAAAAACAAAGCCTTAAATAAACAAGAAAATCGTTCTTTGGAATAGATGAATGTTAGATCAGTCAAGTAGTAATTACTTAACTGAGATGTGCCCTCCAAGAACCCGGTTTCTTCGTATTTTTAAAATTCTTATTTCTATCAAAACATTACATGCTCATCAGTTGAAAAGTTAAAAAGTGCTAAAAGGCATATAAGTAAAAATAGCCATCCTCTGCTCCAACTCCCTGTCTTCATCTGGTTCCCCAGTAGCATACACTTTTAACCCTTTGGTGTTTTAATATTTATCTCAGCATTTTTTAAAAGAATGTGTATATTGCAGGCCTTGATTCATTTTGATGTTACACATTGACTTACTATTAAGGTAGATAAGCATTGTAAGGCATTTATACCTGCTCTTTCCTCTCCTCCAATATTGGTCTCTATCGATCCAAAGAATATCATGATGCTATGACTCGATCTCATTTTCTGGAGTTAACAATTTCCTTCTTTTTCATTTGCTTATTTAGTTCTCCTTCAACATCTTACTAAAGTCTTCCCATGCCCTTCAAAAACGCTATAAATCACCCTTTATACAGCTCTCCACATGGTCAAACCTCCTAAATAATTTACAGTTCCATTTTTAAAATAAGAGCTATCCTTCCTGGGACTCTCTGATATGCTCCAATTTGGACTGTTGCTTTCTAGGCCTGCTGCTAAGCCTTCATTCGGGGAGCACACTTTCACAGTTACCCTGGGAATTCCCTTTGCCTTCCTCTCTATTTTTGTCCTCTTTCTTGGTTTACACCTCTTGACTCTGGTGAAACATGTATTTTAGTTATGTTTTGAGACAAGGTCATAGAAAATACATTTGAAATGTTGTCTGTCAGAAAATATTTCTACCCTCATACTCAGTAAAGATCTGGCCAACTACAGAATTCTAGACTACAAGAATTCCCTCCTAGAATTTTGAAAAGCAATATTCTAGCTTCCAGCACTGCTACTGAGAAGCCTAATGATAATGTAATTTCTAAACTTTTCTGTTTATTTTTCTGACAGCTTTTCAGATCTTCTCCTTGTCACTGGTGTTCTGATTTCATGAACAAACTGTGCCTTCATGTGAGCCATCTTTCACTCACTGTGCTGGACACTGTGCATCTTGAACCTGGAAGTTCATGCCCTTCAATTTGGGGATAAACTGTTTCATTTCTTGGATCATTTCTTTCCCATTATTTTCTGTTTTCTTTCTGGAACTCCGTTTAGTCTCATGTTGCCAGGGCTCCCTAATACATCATCAAAGTTTCTTTCTTAGTGTCTACTTCTTGGTCTATTCCCCTGCTTCCACCTTGTGCCCCATAGTTTAGTCTAAATGCTGTAGCCAGTGACTTGTTAAAAGGAAAAGGCAGCTCGTGTTACTCCTTAGCTGAAGACCCCCCAATGGGTTCTCCTGAAGTAAAAATCAATGTTCTTACAGTGACCTACAAAGGCCCTATGTGATTTGCCCCACCACT
>NW_006796752.1:2978106-2988766 GCF_000442215.2 Lipotes vexillifer | reverse complement strand
TCCCTTGCTTACTCTGCTCTAGTCAAAATGGCAATCTTGTTCAAAACAGTTTGTAATGCACACAAAAAATTTAATTGAAAAATTAAAGGTTATACCTCAATTAAAAAAAAAGGATACAGACATACACAATGGTCAGCAGAAAACAGTTTGATTCTCTTATAAAAATAATATACAGAAAGTTTCATCAGCAGTATCTCAGGAAACTAGAACTTAAAGCAAGAGACTTCATTTAAAAATCAGAAAAAAGGAGGGCATTCATTTCTTAAACTAGCAATTCCTTCTATTTCTACAATTTCTACTCCAGTGCTAACCCAGTACCTCTAAACATTCAGTTAGCAGAGAACAAGCACTCCCCATACAAAAACTTGGTCGATTTTAACTGGGAGGTAGAAATCATGGGAAAAATAAGCCAGCCTTAATCTTTTGGTCTCTACCCAAAAAGCAAACAAAACATAGGGGCTTGATTTAGACTCATGTATGGAATCTAGTGATAATAATAAGAACAACAAGAATATCCACAGTCTTTTTTTTTTTAATACTCAAGAGTCGTTAAGATGATTTATTTATAGACCAAAAAGCTCACAAGCCTGTGCTTTTGTTTTAGCAAACTACATGCAGTAACAATGAAGAATACCCACAATCTTTATGCAGAGGTAGTAAGGTGTGTGTATGTATGTATTTATGTTTGTGTGTGTGTGTGTATATATACATGTGTGTATGATATATATATCATATATATATTAGCGATACTCAGTTTTTTCTGTATACCAGTGCCAGTTGGTAAACTATTATTAATCTGCAACAAGGCAATACAGATACTGAGTGTTCAAAAGTTTTGTAACAGTTTGACTTTGTTGTGATATTTTTATTGTATTTTACAAAAGTATCTGTCTGTACTAGATTATAGTAAAACAAAGTTGACCTTTCAAGTTTGAGAAGTAATGCTGTATATTATATCAGCCCCTGGCATCTGGGACAGTACAATGTAATCAAACACATTAATATTTGTGGCAAAAGATGAATATTCATATTAAGTAGTATAAACAGCCTGTCAATGGAGGTCAGATTTCGCCCTAAAATTCATTACGGGGAAAAACAACAATAAACAAACCTCTGGTTTTCACAGCTTTTTGGATTTAAGAATTGCAGATAAGGGAATGTGGACTACAACAGTGATGACACTAAAAATGATAACAGCAGCAATTATTTATATAATGGCAACTACATGTCAGACGGTATCCTAAGCATTTTTATATTAACTCATTTAATTGTCTCAACTTTATAAGGTAGGTATTAGGCAATCTGGCTCCAGGATTTGTGCTCTATGTTACCCAAAAAAGTAAAAGGCACAGTCTTCCGGGGCCATTCAGGGTGGGCACAGAGAAAAGATACATCTCACCAAAGCTCAAGCATGTCATTCTAACACTACCCAATATAATAACTACTGTTAAAAATCATATCTTGGGGCTTCCCTGGTGGCACAGTGGTTGAGAATCTGCCTGCCAATGCAGGGGACATGGGTTCGAGCCCTGGTCCAGAAAGATCCCACATGCCGCGGAGCAACTAAGCCCGTGCACCACAACTACTGAGCCTGCGTGCCACAACTACTGAAGCCCTCGCGTCTAGAGCCTGTGCTCCGCAACAAGAGAAGTCACCGCAATGAGAAGCCCGCGCACCACAACGAAGAGTAGCCCCTGCTCACCGCAACTAGAGAAAGCCCGCGCACAGCAACGAAGACCCAACACAGCCAAAAATAAATAAATAAAATAAATTTATTTTAAAAAAATCATGTCTTGGAGTCAACAATGCTAATTTAATTTTATATACTTTGTTTATGAAAGCAAAAAGAGATGTATGATGTTTTACCATGAGTTCCATGCAAAACTGCTGATAAATACCCAGAAGAGTTCCAGATGGCTCATGTTTTATTGTATCAGTTAAGAATTGTTATTCAATCCATAAAAACATTTCAGACTTGAAAATTTACACCTAGATTTTAAATAAGAGTAATTCATCTAAAAGGCAGCTATATGGAAAATGCTGCCAAATTAATGATTTTTAACAATTTAGTAAAAACTGTTATTTTGTAAGACCTTCCACAAATACTCTAGCCCAAAGAAGGGAGTGAGAAATCATATTATGGTACAACTGACCTGATACTGTGGCCTTTCCAGAGATGGGGTTTGGTGTGGACACCAGGGATGTAGCACTGATGACAGAGGAGGCAGCAGCCTTGCAGGGTCCCATGGTGGCTGGGCTCACACACACTTGCTGCTGCCCAGAAGTTTTCATTACAGAAGTCATAGTAGACGATGAACTGGGAGCTGTTCCTTCTGACTGCTAACCCACAGGACCAGAAATAATAGATATTAAGAAGAAAGTACTGTAACTTAGAACAGTGACTGCCATGTAGCATACCCAATAAATATTAGCTATTAGCGGGCTTCCCTGGTGGCGCAGTGGTTGAGAGTCTGCCTGCCGATGCAGGGGACATGGGTTCGTGCCCCGGTCTGGGAGGATCCCACATGCCGTGGAGCGGCTGGGCCCATGAGCCATGGCCACTGAGCCTGCGCATCCGGAGCCTGTGCTCCGCAACGGGAGAGGCCACAACAGTGAGAGGCCCGCGGAACACAAAAAAAAAAAAAAAAAAAAAAAAAAAAAAAATTAGCTATAGCTATTATTAGCTACCTATTCAATGTCATGCCATTTAAAAAGACTGCTTCTCTAGTTTGGTGGTTCCTACACTTCCAGATTTCATGGACCAGGAAATTTTTTAAATTTTAAAGCAAGGAGGTATCATAGGATTACCACATTAAAAAAATTCACCACTTATTATATCACTTTATAAAAGGATATTTCAACACACCCCCCATAAGAGGACATAACCTCAGAATGTAAAAGTGGAATAATATGAGCTTTATTAAAAACTCACTATAGGGCTTCCCTGGTGGCGCAGTGGTTAAGGATCCGCCTGCCAATGCAGGGGACATGGGTTCAAGCCCTGGTCCGGGAAGATCCCACATGCCGTGGAGCAACTAAGCCCATGTGCCACAACTAATGAGCCTGTGCTCTAGAGCCCGTGGAGCCACAACTACTGGCCTGCATGCTGCAATTACTGAAGCCCAGTTGCCTAGAGCCCATGCTCTGCAACAAGAGAAGCCACTGCAATGAGAAGCCCGTGCACCGCAAGAAAGAGTAGCTCCCGCTCGCCGCAACTAGAGAAAGCCTGAGAGCAGCAACAAAAACACAACGCAGGCAAAAATAAATAAATAAAATAAATAAAATAAAATGGTGAATTTTATGGTATGTGAATTATATTTGAATTTTTTAAAAAGTAATATGGCCCAATAGTGTGCCTGATGAATATCTTACATTTTTACTGCTTTTATGCTTCATTATGGTTTTCCACTATCATGCTACTTCACCTGTTGCGCAGGACCATTTGCTGAGAGAGCTACAGCTGGGGAACTGGCAGTTGTAATAACTCCTCCTGCTACCCTCAGCATTGTGGTTCCAGGCTTTGAGAGTTGTGAGGTGGCTGGCACAGACTTCAATGTGCTATCAGATATTTTCATTAGAGACGCCTGTGCCCCCGGGGCCGCCTGCAGAAATAAAATGGATTGGAGTAATAAGTTACCCTGGTTAATAGGCACAATTTAATCCTTACCTACATACACCCCCCAAATAGTGCATCCCCAAGAAAGTCTTGCTAATTAAAACTATATGAAGGGGACTTCCCCAGTGGAACAGTGGTTAAGAATCTGCCTGCTAATGCAGGGGACATGGGTTTGAGCCCTGGTCCGGGAAGATCCCACATGCCGCGGAGCAACTAAGCCCGTGCGCCACAACTACCAAGCCTATGTGCCGCAACTACTGAAGCCCACACACCTAGAGCCTGTGCTCTGCAACGAGAAGCCACTGCAATGAGAAGCCCGTGCACCGCAACGAAGAGTAGCCCCTGCCTGCTGCAACTAGAGAAAGCCCGCGCACAGCAACAAAGACCCAACACAGCCAAAAATAAAGAAAAATAACAAAAATAAAGAATAATCAATACACACATGGGTAAATCTCAGAAACATTCTGTTCAACAATAGAAGCTAACATAAAAGACTATATACTATATAATTTTGCTGATATGAAGTTCAAGAACAGACAAAAGCTAATCTATGGGACTTCCCTGGTGGCGCAGTGGTTGAGAATCTGCCTGCCAATGCAGGGGACACGGGTTCGATCCCTGGTCTGGAAAGATCCCACATACTACGGAGCAACTAAGCCCATGCACCACAACTACTGAGGCTGTGTGCCGCAACTACTGAAGCCCAGCACCTAGAGCCTGTGCTCCGCAACAAGAGAAGCCACCGCAATAAGAAGTCTGCGCACCACAACGAAGAGTAGCCCCTGCTCACCACAACTAGAGAAAGCCCGCGTGCAGCCATGAAGACCCAACTCAGCCAAAAATAAATAAATTAAATAAATAATTTTTTAAAACATCTAATCTATGGTGACAGAAAAATGGTGATAGAAAAAAACTGGAAAGAGAAATGAGGGTATGTTTTAGAGTAATGGAAATGCTCTCTATCATGACTGGGATAGTGCTTGCAAGAGCATACCCATTTGTCCAAATTCCCTGAGCAGTATATTTGTGATCTGTGCATTATTCTATGTAAATTATACCTTAATGAAAGGCAACAGCAAACACCTTAGCTGTGGCAGAACAGAAAGAAAGTCACTGCACTGGCTGCAACATGAGCGGATTAGAAGAAATTAGCTAAGATTTTAAAGAACTGCCTAAAGAATTCTGGGGCCTCATACCTGTTTAAAACAGCAAAGAGCATCTGACCAAAGGGAATTTAGTACTCAATGAAACCAAATGCTGGTAATTTGAAAAGATCAACAAAATTGATAAACCTTCTAGCTAGACTGATCAAGAAAAAAAGAGAAGATACATAATTATCAAAGTCAAGAATGAAAAAGGGGACATTACCAAAGATTCTACAGACATTAAAGGATAAGGGAAAATTATGAACAAGTTTGTTCCAAGAAATTCGACTACTTAGATGTAATAAAAAAAAAATTCCTTTAAAGATATAAACTACCAAACCTCCTTAAGACAAAATAATGTGAATAGTCAGTCTTATCAATATACCTATTAAATAAACTGAAATTGTAGTTAAAAACCTTCCCAATTAGGAAAACTGCAAGCCATTACAGCTTCACTGGTGTATTCTGAACGGTTAAGGAAGAAATAATACCAAGTTGACATAAACTCTTCCCCAAAAAGTGAAGAGGAGGGAGAAGTTTCCAACTCATTTTATGAGGCCAGCATTACTCTGATACCAAAACAGACAGAGGGCTTCCCTGGTGGCGCAGTGGTTGAGAGTCCACCTGCCGATGCAGGGGAAACAAGTTCGTGCCCCGGTCTGGGAAGATCCCACATGCCGCGGAGCGGCTGGGCCCGTGAGCCATGGCCGCTCAGCCTGCGCTCCGCAATGGGAGAAGCCACAACAGTGAGAGGCCCGCGTACCGCAAAAAAAAAAACAACAACAAAAAAAAAACAGACATAAATTACAATGAAAACTACTGACCAATATCCCTTGCAAAAATTCAAATTCAATTCAACAATACATTAAAAGAGGATAACGTATCACAACCAAGTAGGGTTTATTCTAGGAACGCAGGGTTGGTTTAACATTTGAACCATCAATATAATTCACCTTATTAACAAATTAAAAAAGAAAAACCATAGGATCCTCTCAAGAGACACAGTAAAAGCATTTGACAAAAATCCAATATCATTTCATGCTTTGAGAACTGCTGATCTACACTGTCATAAAAAGTGCATTATTTGTTGATATCCACACTGTCTATATCCTTCTACACTTTGTTTCATTTGGTAAGTTTTTGAGATTTAGCTATAGATGATTATGATATCCCTCGCCCAGTAAAATTCCCTGTCATTATTCTTCCACCTATGCTAAAAATGCTGCAGAAACATACACCAAACTCCCTATAGCATTTACTTACGATATGGATATCGTGGCTGAAATCACCTACAACACTATTCAGAATCTCCTATATGAAGTCCCTCCAGAGAAATTTTAGAATGAAGTGTCTAGAAAATCTTTGTTTCTTCTAAGAAAATATTGTGTGGTTGTTTTTTCTCCTCTCACAAATAGTGTGAATTTTATAACTGATCATTGTTCTCATTTTGCTTTGGCAAATTTTATTAAATATACAGGACATTACTGTTTGTATATCTAAACAACTCTCTGGTCTTATCTTCTCATTCTACTTATATTTTCCCAAATCTTATGATTTTATTCTTATTTTTCTCTACTATTTTATTGCTTATTTTCTTAGGTAACGATAATTTCTTTGTGGAAAGAGACAAGCTGTAAATATTTGTGTGTGTGTGTGTGTGTGTGTGTGTGTGTGTGTGTGTGTGTATTTACCTGGGTAAACAAAGTGGTTTTTTGTCCAGAGATGACTTTTAACGTTTGCTGTCCTTGTGCAGAGGATGTGCTGACTCCCAGTGTTCCTTGCACCACTGACCCCGTAGTCAGCTGTTTTCCAGATGTCTGGGGTGATGGCTGGCCAACTAAAAACGTGCCCTAAATTATAAACAAATAAAGATCTGATCAGTAATTTGTTAAGTTCAAATGACTTGCTCTGATTCTTTAAATCACAAGGTCCCATATTATAAGCGACAATGCTACCCTTCAATTCTACAACTCATCAAAATGATTAAAAAGAATAGCTCTGCTCTCAGCGTCACTACCAACAGTTATTCCCACTTCTCAAACTTTGCACTGGAGTTACAGAGCAGGCTGCTGGAAGCTCAAGTTTTACAATCTAGTCCCCTCATAGCTGGATTTAATCCTTCAGACTGATAACTATCCACTCTAAGAACATCTAGAACCAAAATTCCATTCCCTTCCTTAGAGAGGAGCCAAGACCAGCGACAAGGGGAAAGAAAGGAGGCAGAAGCCTGTTCCTAATCTTGAATCCAATGGAACTCCAAATCATAACTTGATACTATCTCTCTGGTTACGTCTAGGAGAAAATTTTCAACTGCACATTAATACTATTCCAAATCCACAAGAGGCAACAGCATAGCAAAAATCTTTCAGAAAGATCTGGGTTTAAATCCAAACCCTACCACTAGGCTTAGCGGAGAGATCTTGGATAAGTTACGTAGGTCATTCTGAATGTCCACTCGCTTTTCTCTCAAAATAAAGCAAACCCAAAATAATACAGATTTATAACATGACTAAAATGTTAGTATTGACGCCTGATCCCAGAGCTGTAAAGGTAAATCCACTATAATTAAAGGCAGTCATTAAATAACTGATTTAAAAGATACCAGTCATAAATGAGCAGACCTGAGGGGTTTGCTTGAGGATGTAAGATGTGTACGTCAGGTGCTGGGATATCCCTCCAGGGCCGGCAGGGCTTTGGGCTCCTCCGGCTCCTCCTCCACTGCCACTGCTGCCACCACCGCTACTGGCAGCTGAGCCAGACTGGAGGTCTGAAAACACAACCAATGACAAAGTATTAGGAGAAGGCTTAAGAGAAAAAACAGATGAGCCCAGAGAGATGTTTCCCTTAGGGCTCCACTCCTTCCCTTTCCTTCTTTCCTCCTTTTTTTGTAATATACAAGTTCGTGACAAGAGAGAACTTTCTAACGCTGAAGACTGAAATATATTTACGTTTGACTGAGTGATGGTCGACTAGTTCAGCTCTGAGTACTGTTCTACAATGAAGAACTTATCTTTGCAAGTGTTTTAGCTTAGTTGTGAGAGATCGAGAGTCAGATAGATTTTCTAACCAAGCGTTTTTAACCAACACTTAAATGTGCTCAGAGAAGTGCTCCCAAACTTTCTGGCATCTGATTCAATTTCAGTGAAACTGCTCGAATTTAGTGTAATTTTGCAATAGTCTCTCTTTTCCATCTCCCCCCCTGCTCTGGAAAAAAACAAGACTTTCTTCATATTTATAAAGACTCCAGGCCTTTTTTGCTTTTCAAATTCCACTTTAAAGCCTTTGTACCCTTTTTACTTCCCTTTTGGTGACATTATATATGTAGACTACACTCTAAGTAGCTCTCTGGATGAATTTTGGAAGACTTACATTGTCTTTCTCTTACATATCTCAATTTTTGATACACCACTACTTAGGTATGAGGAAAAAACACCAGGGTAAGAGTGGAAATCACCCATTACAGTCAGTAAACAAAATGGCTGACTAGCTTTTGAAACTGAGTCCCCCTAAAACCAAATTCCCCTGCTGAGTTTATGATTAATCTCTCTATCCAAAACTTTATTCCCTTTCTTGTCCCCTCTGACCTCAATTCTGTGCTAACTGAACATTAATCAACCAGAGTCAGATGACTAAACCTGCCGTTGTTAACAACATCATTAATGTACTAAAAGTGCCGTTGTAGATAACATCGCTAAGGTAAAAACTCAGATTGTTTCCCTAGGGCAAGATGAGCTAATAGACCCCCAAGCCATGGACCACCTGGCCAGAGAAATGTAAACCAGAGACATCCTGACACCCAAAACTATGATTAAGAAACATCAAAAGATGATGATTAACCCCAGCTTCTTTGTTCCTCCCCTTTAAAAACCCTGAACTCAAAGACCAAGTTGGAGTGGATCTGAGACTTGTTCCCCACTCCCTTGCTTGGTGCCCTGCAATTAAACACTAACTTTGCTGCAAACTCCCACTGTCAGAAATGGTTTTCTGTACCATGGGCACACGAGCTCTTGCTTGATTACAACACTGCACTTGGGCAAGTGACTAATTTCAAATGAACCTAACTGCTGTACCAACTATACTTCTGACTCAGATGGAAATAATTCCTCTTACCCTTTCCTTTTCAACACTACCCAAATTGTTTTTCTCTATATGTCAAAGCAAAAGTTTATATAAGCCTAGATAAACCACCTAATTTCCTTGGGGCTTTACATCTTAAACACTAAGGCTGAGCCTGTATTTCTCTTGCCATCTCCAAACCTAGCAAACTTAAGACGCACATCTAAATAATGGCAAGCAGAGACACTTGATTCCAATCCTACTCCCATCCCCTTCAAAATAAAAACAGGCTTCCAGCAATCTTCTCAGGTGTCACCAGTTTTCAGATACCACTGACAGGAAGAAGTCTTCTTTATTTCTAGCTCACATATACAGCTTTCTCCCAGCACAGGCTCAGCAGCCACACCTCTTCACTGTAATTTGTTCCCAAACCCAGACTCTGAGCAGATAAATCCAAGACAACAGTGTCACCTCCTAAGACTGATTATTTGAACCCACTTCTAGTTAAAATGTGTGTATGTTTTAAATCCATTTGAGCAAACAGAGCTATGAAAATGCTTCCTGAAACAGGTAAGAACTGCCCCTCAGGTGGATGAGATGAACGTACCCAGAGACCCAAGAACCAAATGATTTAATGATGGACTAACTAGAATTGTTGGTAGCCCGCAGGATGGCTCCTTGAGGGATCAGCAGCAGTTTTCCTTTTCCTGAAGGGTTCTTGCTATTCGTTGTAAGGTAGAGTTTAGTGCCAGGAGGCAAATTTGCCAAGTTGGCCAAATTAGTGGCTGGCAGCTGCAATGTCGCCATTACTAAAATGGTGAAGGGAATAAAGGGAAAAAAAGAAAGAGGAAAAACATTAAGATAAACTGGAACTGAGGGCAATGCTATCTCTAAAATTAAAACATACACAGAGTAATAAAATACTTATTCAAAAACACTAACAAACAATAAACTCTACAGTTTGCTTCCTAGATGCACAGTGCTTTAAAGGCTGACATTTTTCATTATCTTGCTAATTAAAATATTTACATACTAGAAGAGCCTGCTACAAACTATAAAGAAATTTATATCTGTATATAGAGTGACCATATGTCCTGGTTTGCCCAAAGCCGTTACCATTTATACCTACGTCCCACTATAATTAATAGTGACTCTTAACTCTCAAAAGTACTGTTGTTTAGACAGTCAATAAAATAATCACCCTCTCTATGGATGAATACACATTTGATTCTCATTTGTTTAAAGCCCCTTTATAGTCAATTTCTAGTAACGATGTATCTACTGATTTGAAACAAGACTTCTAGTCTCCCTCACTTTCTAAGAACTAAAAAATGCTACAGTCAACAATTGGCACATATACTATGAAACTATAATTCATCTTTTGAAAGTCTCACCTATGTCAAACAGCTTTCACTTACCCCGTAGAATTTACTTCTCGATGCACATGGCTGTGAAACCCCTAAACATGAAAACTTTCTGCAGTTACTTTGTATTCGAATCTCCAGGAACTGAAGCCTACAGGACCACGTGAGTCCCACAGGGAAAGGACTCTCAGCCTCCTGCCACCTGCTAGAGTAGTCCCTCTCAGGACCACTTCACTGTGCAAAGCTTTGGGAGGCAGGAACCCTGGAAGCTGCACCCAATATCAGGGACTGATATTAAACTGAGGGCCATCCCTCTTCATTATGACCAGAACTAATCTCATCTTACACCACTGTGCATCGCAGCCACGCCAGGACTGCAGACCTCTCTGCCACCCGCACCCGGAGTCCCATCTCCACACGGCTCACGGTCCCTGATCTGAACCCATCTCCTCATGCTTTCTTCCTTCCCTGACTCTTTC
>NW_006796752.1:2951863-2978096 GCF_000442215.2 Lipotes vexillifer | reverse complement strand
CCACTCCAGGAAGTCCTGCTGTGATCACTACACCCTCTAGAACATCAACCTCCTTGAACATTATCTCTTTTTGTGGTAATTAAACTCATCAGTCCTCTGAAGATAAGACTTCCCCAGAAATCCCCTAGCTACGGGCTGTTTTCTGTCTTACCTCAATATCAGAGGGCTAGGACCAAGAAAGGAACATTTTTGCTCTCCAGTTAGACTTTCAGACCATTATCACGGCTCATTCCAGAGGGGGAGAAAAAAAAGTCCTGCCTCTTTTGAGGCTCCTACTTAGCTATACCATCTCCCTCTCTTTTCTGCTCTCATTTACTGAACTCCCAAGTCACTTCCCCTCATTAGCTGAAGGCGGACTCCGGACTCAAAGTATTGTGCTCTGTGCTAAAGGCTCATTCTCAGTGACAACACTATAGATGACTTATTTAATTCTCTGCCTTCTCAGTGCTGTATCTTCCAAACTCCAAAGGTCACTTTTTCTGGCCCATCTCAAACACTCATTTTTAATGCCACAAGAGAACTTTGTCATCAGCAGCAATTCTTCACCTCTGAAATCTTTATTTTGGACCTCCACTACCCTTCTACCCTCCCAATTCACTGCTACCATTCTTTAGCCTCATCAAGACCTTTAAAAATTAGTAAATGTAAAATACCTGAGGTATATTTCTTCATGCACTCACAGAAACAACACATTAAGGACTAAAACACATTCAAAATATTTAAACTTTTGTTTAGTAGAGAATGCCTTAGTCAAGTATCTCAAAATGCTGCTGGCAAATGACCATACCAAGACTGTAAGTATGAAATAGAACGCAACATGGAAATAAGGACAAATGAGAATTATTCTTCAGACTTGAGAGCAGTATCAA
Source organism: Lipotes vexillifer (assembly GCF_000442215.2). Taxonomy (NCBI): domain Eukaryota; kingdom Metazoa; phylum Chordata; class Mammalia; order Artiodactyla; family Lipotidae; genus Lipotes; species Lipotes vexillifer. The sequence goes on along the minus strand of NW_006796752.1, from coordinate 2,977,227 downwards.
GAAACACCCTCTATTTTTACTATTCTTGCTCATACCCACACATGCGCACACACAACTTAGAGCAAAAGCCTTACAGGCCTCTATGTAAAATGTTACATGAAAAAGATTAACATGTTTTTATATACTCCTTAAAACATCAACATACTAGGTTTTTCTAGAGAGAACCAAATAGCAAATAAAATCACTAGCACAGAGCGTTTTGGAAGGGGCTGCTGCTGAAAGGGCCCCTGATTACTATCAGTTACCTGAACCCTGGGATCCACTCTTCTGAGGGCCAGCAGCAGTGACCTGAGCCTTGGTTAAGGCTTGCATTGGCTGAGCGACAATGGTTCCTCCACCTCCACTCACAATTGCCTTGGCAACTCCTTGGGTCACAACTTGCTTTGGACCAACTGCTTTGGCGACAGACGAGCTGGCCTTGGCTACGAGGATCTGGCCACCACCGATTGCCACTGCCTGCTTCACTGCCGAAGGTAGGGTAGACCCAACTGGAACCCCAACAACCTGTTCAAAACAGAGGAGAACCCAGCAGTGCTTCTTCTCATAGTCCCTTGAGGGGGTCTTAAAGCAGCACAGTCACTCTGTTCCAGCAAAGAACAAAAGCAAACCCCTAGATAACAACACATGGGAGTCTAATCCAATCATCTAGGAATTCTACCTATGATGTGAACAGCAGTATTTCTCAGTCTGGATGTTATTACAATAAAATGTTACAGCTTTTGTCTTAACCCCAGCTACTATCTATAACCTATTTTAATTATAAAAAGTAATATGTGTGTTTTTTTAAAAAAAAAAAACAGGAAATTCAGAGAGATAAAGAAAAAGACTCCACTCATCAGAAATAATCTCTTAATTTTTTTTTTTTTTTTTTTTTTGTTATTTTTTTGGCTGCATTGGGTCTTTGTTGCTGTGCACGGGCTTTCTCTAGTTGCGGCAAGCAGGGACTACGGGCCTCTCACTGTTGTGGCCTCTCCCGTTGCGGAGCACAGGCTCCGGACGCGCAGGCTCAGCGGCCATGGCTCACGGGCCCAGCCGCTCCGCGGCATGTGGGATCTTCCCGGACCAGGGCACGAACCCATGTCCCCTGCATCGGCAGGCGGACTCTCAACCACTGTGCCACCAGGGAAGCCCTCTTAATATTTTTAATGTATTTACTTCTGATTCTTTTAAATGTACATTTTGAAACAAAGATTAGGATATAGTTTTATAATTTTTAAATTTAACATCATGTTACAACCATTTCCACTGTTGTTATTTTTCAAAAACATTTTGAGATGACCAAAAAATAATGTATGAGGATAGATATACCATAATCTAAGTAAATATTTCACTACTGTGTGACTATTTAGATAATTTTAAACTTCACATTATGAAAAAACTGCAATAAACATTCTCATATATGAACTATAAACTCCACTACATACTTTTAAATATCACCTCTTCAGTAACCCCTTCTGTGTTATCCCCATCTGAAGCAATATTTCTCCATCACTAGAACATCTAACAATTCATGTCATTTATTATATGGTATAACATGTGACACCTCTTCCAACTTATTTTTTTTAAAAGTTATCTTTTTCTATACTTTCTAATCCTTCCTTTCCTTAAAGGTAGACATTTCATTAAAAAAGAAAAAGTGTAAGCCAGAAAAACATTTAATTCAATTAAAAAAAAAAAGGTCCCAGCACCCAAAGAATGAAAGTTAGAAGTACCTAGTTCTAAAACTACCGTAAATTTTTTCAAGTAAAAGAATATTTCAGAGCTCTTTTAAAACAAGGTCAATAGTACAATGTTCAATTAGAAGAAACAACTTAATTAATGGAAAATTGGGGCAGTGTTTCACACTCCCTAATTCTTTATTTCATAAAAAGAACTTCTCACCAGAAACCAGATAAAAAGACTTTTACATTCTTTTTTAAGAATGGGAAAAGATCTGTCTTCTAAAGGCAAAAAAGATAAAGAAGAAAGTACTTTGCAACCATCAGATTGGAGGGGAAAATTTTAAAGCCTGATAATACCAAGAATTGGCTAGAGGATATGGGGAAACAGGAACTTTTGTTCACTGCTGGTAGGAAGGTAAATTTGTACAGCCACTCCAGAAAAGTACTAGGATATCTACTAAAATTGAAAATTCACCCTCTACTGGTAGGGATATATCCCAGAGAAATCTTAGACATGTGCTCAAGGGAACATACACAGAAAGTCCAAGGTAGCATTATTTGTAATTACAAAAAATTGTAAGTAATCTTAATGTCTACAAAATGAAATATGCTTAATGTCTATAGATAGAGGAATGGATAAAATGTGGTATAATACAGACTGACGGAATAGCATTTGTTAGTTACAATGAATGAACTGGAACTATATACATATCAACATCAACAGACTTTGCAAGTACAAATATTGAGTGAAAGAGGAGTTGCAGAAAAATACGAGTATAAATATCTTTTATGTAAATCTTCAAAATTCACAACACTACACGTTACTTATGGCTATTACTTATGTAATAAAAAGTATGGACTGTCAAGCTACACATCCAAATTCATGACTGTTGTTTTGGGGAAGAACAAAGTGGACTGCAACTTTATCAGTCATATTTTATTTGGAGGAAAAAAATGTTGAATTAAATATGAACATGTTAATTCACAGTGGAGGATATGTGGATATTGATTATATTATTCTCTGTATTTACTGAAATTTTAGAATCTTCCCAAATTAAAAAATAATAGCATTACTTAAGGTAGAACAAAATGACAAACCATATAACAACTGATGAATGGGATTTTTAAGTTAAATAATCACTAAATCATACATGGTTCCTTTTCAAAGAATGTGAATATGGTAAAATACACTTGTCATGTGCTTGGGTAATACGGCTGATGTAAAGAACATGGTCCCCTTATCAATTGTTATAAACCAGTGTATCACAGAGGAAAGAGTATAGGTTTTTATAAGCAGTCAGACCTGCTTTCCCAGTTTTGTTCCATCAGTTAGTAGCTGCACAGTTATTTAACCTCTTTGAGTTTTAGCTTTAGATATCTCATCTATAAAATATCTCATAAGATCATGAGGCATAAATGAAAATAAGTTTATAAAGTGCCTAGCCAGCATGATGTACACAGTAAATGACAGCTGCAGCCAGCACAACACTTGTTACTACGAACTGAAGACTGGTGATCTATGAGACTAGATGGAGACTAGTCTGAAGACTGGTGGAGACTCAGGGCAGAAAGCCGAAGGATAAACACCTGTCACTATCTTCAGCATTTGGCCAGGGCAGAGGACCTTGATCTTAAGGTTCAGTTAATCAAACAGAAATCAAAACATATAGATAACATCTCGTATCTGCTTTAAAATATTCTGGGAGGAGAAGAGCAGCAAAATGCTGGTAACTGCTGAAATGGAATAATGGGCATGTAGGATTCATTACAATAGTCTCTGCACTTTTATGTACGTTTAAGGAAGGAAGGAAAGAAAGGAAGAAACAAAACAATCAAAGAGGGCTTCCGTGGTGGCGCAGTGGTTGGGAGTCCGCCTGCTGATGCAGGGGACGCGGGTTCGTGCCCCGGTCCGGGAGGGTCCCGCGTGCCGCGGAGCAGCTGGGCCCGTGAGCCACGGCCGCTGAGCCTGCGCGTCCGGAGCCTGTGCTCCGCACCGGCAGAGGCCACAACAGTGAGAGGCCCGCATACCGCAAAAAAAAAAAAAAAAAAAAAAAAAAAAAGAAAAAAAAAAACAACTAAAAATAGAACTGCTGTATGACCCAGCAATCCCACTACTGGGCATATATCCTCAGAAAACCATAATTCAAGAAGAGTCATGTACCACAGTGTTCATTGCCGCACTATTTAAAAAAAAAAAAAAAAAAAAAAAAGGAAAATAATACATACATGTACCTATTTTAATTTCTTTCCTCCAATCCCATGCATCTGACTTGCTTTTCCCTCCTTGTGCCAACCTCTATCCTCACACTCAACTGCTTCAAAATGTCCAGAATATGACACACCTAATCCCTCCGAGAGTCAAATAAAACATAACCATGCTGGCCACAGGAGGGCAGTTTTTACTAGCAGAGCTTGTCCACCAAGAGCAAACTGCTCACAAGATAAACAACCCCCCTTTATTCTAAAACACTGAGGAGAATGAGGAAGTCTGGCATTCTACTGGGGAAAACCCTATGCACAGCTGTCTATGACACCACAAGCAAGTCTCTTGAGTGGGACCCTGTAACCCCAAATTAGTTTTTTTTTTTTAATACAACGTTTTGGCCTAGAACCTGAAATCACCTACCAACTGTTTCTCCTCTTCCCCTCCCACAGCACTGCTCTCCGCATTCCGAATTTCCTTAGTTTCACCTTTGTTCTGTACTGTTATAAATACTTAATTTCGATTCATGCTTTGATTTGGTGTTTCTGTTCCTGCCCTCCCTGTGCCCTGTACAGACCTTTGCAAGTCAGTATCTACTTCAGCAACCTGAAGGTGAGGATTCTGTACATGTGATTTTTCCCTGGATGCTGAAAAATACAGCCACTTACGATTTAGTTCTCAATGACAGTAACTATTACGTGGTACTCACACATATATACATAGGACTCATCCTCACATAACTTTAGCTGCTATCACTTATTCAGCACCTGCTCTGTGCTAGGTCCTCTATATACAATGATCTCTAATTCTCCTACAGCACTGAAAGGCAAAGGGTATTATTTCCTTTTACTAGATGAAATAACAAGGCTGAGAGAGATAAATTTGCCCAGCTCACACAAGTAATGAGTGGCTGAGATCTGAGATTTGTAACAAGCTCATGCTCTTTTAACTACACCACACTGCTTCCTTCCCATATGAACCACCAATTCCTCAACTGTCTCTTTTCATGTCAAAAGCAGCACCGCTTTCTACTTTTATGAAAAAGATAAACTGTGTTTCTATTGTGCCAAAGTTGTGTGGAAAGTGAAACAGTACCATTCTGTTCACCCTCCTGTTTTCTGGCATACTTTCTCTGACTACACCTCAGCAATAACCAGGGACACCCTGTACTTGCAGACAGCTCTTTATCTCAAGTCTAAAGCATGTACTAAATTTCTGGGATAGATGTCTTGTTTCATGCTCTGCTTCTCTGTAGTTTTTTCACACTCTTCTGTGGCTTTTCTTATCAGGTACCTTTACACTTAAGGCATTCTAGCTCAAACCCACCCATTTTCTCTTGGTCCTACCTTGCCATTAGGTAGGTGGGAATGTGACAAGAAAGCCAACACAGTTGTTCAGTATTACTGGGTGAGTAGATTTGCCAAATGCAAAAGTGGCAAAAAGCAGAAACTTTTCAGAGCTTCTGAGCATAAATAGCAATGCTATCATGATTCAAAAGCCTAAATCAGTAATACCATGTATTTCTAGGTGAAGCAAAATAGATTTTAAACAACATACAGGATGTGTCTGAGTACGAAGGCCAGATGACAATAACCGATTCACGAAAAGACTTGAACAAAATGCTTATCCCTGAAGCCAAAACAACAGAGGGAGCATCAGGAAGTAGTTGGGGGTTGCCTGTTTTAGTGATTCTGGCTATGGAATCCCCAAAGTCAATTTTTTTTTTTTTTGCAGTACACGGGCCTCTCACTGTTGTGGCCTCTCCCGTTGCGGAGCACAGGCTCCAGACGCGCAGGCTCAGCGGCCATGGCTCATGGGCCCAACCGCTCTGCGGCATGTGGGATCTTCCTGGACCAGGGCACGAACCCGTGTCCCCTGCATCGGCAGGCGGACTCTCAACCATCTGCGCCACCAGGGAAGCCCCCCAAAGTCAAATTTGATGCTGTAGTTCCATGGTTCCTAAATTTACCTAATCATATGAGTCAGTAGGAGAGTTTGTTAAAAATCCAGATTCCCGGGGTCACCAAGAAGTTCTGATATTTTTAATCATCAGTTGAGTCTTATGAGCAGAAAAGTTTGGGAAAGTGATGAATGAACTCTTACAGATTTTAGAACCACCTATAAGACTATGAATTTTTAACTCAATCTATATGCAGCCATCTAGACTAACCAAAATATCTAAAACCTATTTTAAAGTTGAAAAGCAAGCGCTTCACATAGTACTCTTAATAGCTTTAGGATATATCTGCCCTAAAAGTAAGATTATTTAACTCTGGATGTTCTAAAAGCATGCTTAGGTTACAGACAATGGCTCACAAATTTTAATAGTTCTGGAATGGGGAATTTTGGAGTCAACTAGACCTGGGTTCAAATTCTCTGTCACTTATTAGCTGTATGCTCTCAAGAATGTTGCTTAACCTCTCAGAGCCACAATTTCCTCATTTGTAAAATAGCAGTGAAAATATCCACCTTGCAAGGTTGTCTGAGGATTACAGATAATATACAAATAAGAGCATGATATACTTTGGCACTCCTAAGTACAACAGATGCAGGGAAACATGTATCTCTGTTTTAGAATTCTCCCAATATGTAAATTCCCCAAACCTCCAAATTATAAAGAAAATAAACTCTCTAAAGAGCCAAGAATCATTTAACAGATCACACAGTCAAGACATCAGAGGTGCAAACTATAGCAGTCTCCTATCAGAAATAAACAGGTAAAACAGTGGACCTGAATCCTGTCAGTTAGACTTGCATCAAGTGTAAAGTTGTGTCCATGACATCAATCATCTTCACTGCCAGAGAGATAACACGGCATCCCTTCACCTCTTGAACTGTCCCTGGGCCCTCTATAAACCGTGTCCCTGCTCTTGTTAATAACTATGAAAAGAACAGGTGGGTTAAACACCAACTTATCTGCTTTTCCTACAGGGCTTTCATCCACAGGTTTTCCCGGGACCATCAATACCGTCACCCTTTTCAGCACTTGTCCATTACTTAGGCAAACAACGTTCACTGACATGTTGACTTCCCCATCCTTACCCAACACAAACCTTAGAGGGCTGAATCTTTGGTGACTGGGCAGTCCCTTCTCCAGCAGTTAGGACTTGTTTTTGAGGGGACACAGCTATCATGTGACCCCCTTTCACAGTCACATACTGAGGGAGTGGTGACTGGCTGGCAGCTCCTGTTGTTGGTACATGAGAGGCTTCTCCAGGTTCCTGTTTGATGATTACCTTGCAACAAACATGATAATGACAATGAATAAACAGCCCATGAAAAATGCTACTAATATTTGAATTTATTCTGTCTGCAGGAATTAATGAAGCCCTGTATGTAAACAATGACTCCACTAGAAGGGTAAAAATACTGCTTAAGTATAGCCCATAATAGCTATTAAAGGGACCAAAAGTAGGATGTGGACTTGATCCAGTGTATCTGCAAACCAACCTCGTCATTTGTTTTAGACATTAGTGGCAAAACGGCACCAGGAAGTTCCCATCTTGCTAGACTCCAAGGGCTGCCCTGTGAACACCACTAAATAAATGGAAGCATGTCTCAGAAGTAGGATCCAGTCTTAGAGATGAGACATACTAAAAAGTTCCATGATGTGGGGTAGTAGCATCAATCAACTCCAACATGCCACAAAAAGATTCTGTAACAAGAGCTTATCCACTTGTGGGATAATCCTCTCATGAATACTTACTTTTGTGAAAGCTCCAAGTCCTCCAGTTATAGGTTTGGGGCTTTGAACCTTAGGGTGACTCCCAATTGGGCAAAGAGGTGGCATAGATGCGAACAAAGAATCCTCCTGCTGTGTTTGTAAAAATACGTATTGTACAATTAGGATAAAGTGAGCGATTTCACTCTAGTCACATATTTAATACAAACCTGTGACATTCCCTAGCAATAAAAACAAAAAAAAAGCCCAAAACTCTTTGGGGGCTTCCGAGTCCCTACACCTGCATTTTAATATTGCTTGAAAAGACAATTCAAAGTAAGGCTATAAATTGGCAAGAACCTACTCATCTGTGCCCACTGTAAACTGGAAAGACTCCTATCATACCACCTGTAATATCTGGCTGACTCATTGGTTTCATGTCCAGCCCCCTGCCAGATGCTACTAAAGGACAGGTACTGTATTCTATTTCTTTTCTATCCCTAAGGTCTAGGCACTAAATAAACAATGAATGTAACAGGCAGTAACAGTGTTTCAGTATACCACACCCTTGTAAACAGTACTTGCAACTTGATCTGTTACTCTGGAATAAATACGCAGGACGCAGGGGGAGATTTTTCACTAAAAATTTTAAAAACAATACAACAAAAAGAACTTGAACAATTAGCAAATACAAAGACAGCAAAGGTCAAAATTCAAAATTACTGTCATTTGTCTCTAATTCTCAAATACAAAAGGCAAGTCTCAGAGGCAATTTTCCATAAATAAATGTTGGGGGCAAGAAACAAAGTTAAGAACACTGTTTAACTATGTAATGAAAATATCATCAACAAACATGCAAAAATACACTGGTAGAAAATTAAGACCTTCAAGGAATTCTTACAATTCAGGCATTCATAGAACACAGTGCTCACAGATTACACTGCATTAGAGAAAAACCTCGCCTTGGGTCAGGAAACTATTCAATATCATCACAATTAAGTGCCTAGATATAAGAAATGCTGTGTTAGCACCAGTCATGTAAGAGATGATCTTTGAATTCTCAGGAATTTTCAAACAGGAGTTTACACCTCAGAGGCTCTAGCCTTAAGGTAGCCAAGACAGTAACAAATAAGCTGAATAACTATGTCAACAGCAGTGACTGTCTCTGCGGAACAGTGAGCAGATATCTAGCACTATGATCTGAACAAGTCACATCATATTTGGAATTCTAAATTTCAAAGGACTTCTTATCCTGAAGAAGGTGGGGGAAGGGGAAAATACACTGTGGAAAGATACGAATTATTACTTTGTAAAGAAAAATGTATAACAAAGCTGTCAAAAAAAAATCATAGGTAAGGTAGGGGAGTCTGAAGTACTTGATCTTTATGACACTTCTTAGCTTGAAGATTATACTTTATGAAATCTGCATCATCACTTGCAAATTCTGGCTCAACTTGAATGTACCACGTTTAGAAACTAGCAAAGTGCAATAAGAGTGTTTGTTACCTTGACAGCAGATGTTACAAAACTACTTCCATGAATTTTAGGAATCGGGGAACCTGTTCCTTGGGAGGCCTGAGAGGCAGTAGAGAGCTTGCTGGTAGGACTTCCTGATAAGCAAGGTTGATTTAAAAATAAAGTATAAACAAAGTAAAACTTACAAAATGGAATTTTAAAGCCATTTTCCACCACCCTCGTCTTCTCCCCACTATTTATTGTTCATTTTGAAGGGCTGAAAACTCACAACCATGATACTATTATAGGAAAAAGTACTTAAGGATTCACCCTGTGAAGCTGACCGCTTCATCGACCTAAAAAGGGACAAGAAGCTAGTAAGGAAGTGTAGAAGAATAAGTAAGTAGACATTATATATTCTGCACTTATATAGAAAGAGATACTGTAACATAATGGTGTTGGCTATTTCACAATGTGCCAAAATGTATGCATTCAACTGAATGCTAGTTCCTTCAAAGTAGTTTCACTAGAAGGTTATGCCTACTCCAAAATGCTGACATTAAACACTTTATACTCCATCAGTACAACTGGCTTTAGGGTCTGATCAAAATAAGTCACATTATCTACAGTCAACAGTAAGTCAAGACTAAAAATGGTACTTGGTCACCTCCTCCATTTACCAAACTTGCCTGCAGAGACTTTGGCTGATTCCTAAAACTAAACATCCTCAAAAGACATCTACTTGGCATCCTTAGGTGTACTCAAAAGGGAATCTCTGAAAGTAGCATTTTTTAAAGGAGTCCCACAATTATAATCATTGTTAAAGAACATAACTTTCTAAAAAAATAGTTGGAAAGGCCCAACACACATTAATCTGTGTTAAAATCAAACATGTTAGAAAAAAATCAGTCTCATTATTTTATAGTTATTTCTCTTATTTCTCTTTTCGATATTTCTATTAGAAGTGAAAGCTACAGGAAAGGTTACACAGAGGTGCACGTGTTTAAACAATTTAATTGAAGGCAATAAATAAAATGTTAGTGAAAGTACCCCAAAGAAACCTGAAAAGCTCTCTGTATTTATATGAGGTTATGATGATAAACACGGGGAATCCAAAGACTTCTTATGCTTCCTATTAGAGTTGTTTTTTGTTTTAAATAACTACAGGGTTCAGCTTCCCTCCCACATGCAAGTTTTATCTTATTCACTGAAAAGTAAAGATCACTTTTTTATTTCACTGGAGAAAAATATGTATGGCTCACAAAGCTATTCTTGCTCTAAAGCTTAATTTGGAAAAGTTAATCCCATTGCCTAAAAAGAATGTCTTCTAAATGAGAATAAAATCCACTCTTTTTTCTTCTTTTTTAGAAAATTAATTATGGTTCACTATGAATCTTAAGAAATTTAAAAAAAAAAACTTAAGTAAATTCCTAAAAACATAACTTTTACAAGAAGTAAATCTTCCCTCAGAGAAACAGCACTGGAAAACAAAAAAGAATATATATATATATATACATTCTTATGTATTCCCTCCTCTTGTTCATGGTTGAAGATTTCATTCTCCCATTATATGGCTACTAAGTCACATTAGGATTCCACCTTTAAAAAAGATCAAATCTTGGGGATTGCACGAATATTGTTCCATTCAAACACAAACCTGCAGTAGGAGTGGTGGCTCCAATAACCTGCCCCGGCTTGTCCACGATAACATAAGGATTATTAATAACAGAACTGGCAGTGCCTTGCTTCACATGGACTGGAGTGGAAGTTGGGGTTCGAGGCAATGGCGATGGACTTGGGGTTGATATAGGGGAACCTTTATTAATAAAAAGAGAAACAAAATAAACTAAACAAAATAGATATATTCAGCCCATCTAAGAGGATGCTAAAGAAAATGGAAGAGGGGCAGGGCCACCAGTACAAAGGCGACAAGTTGGGAAAAGAGAATGGGACTGTAAGTTTCAGGTACTGAGAGCAGCAGCAGCAGCTGAGGCCAGGGGTTAGTGCATTTTACTCTCTACATCCTTATCCATGTAGCAGCAGCAGCAGTCAGCCTGTTAGAAACAAGATACTGAGGTCCTACCCCAGATCTACCGAATATATCAATAAATCAGTATTTTAACAACGTACCCCAGGAGGCACATTAAAGTTCAAAACACAGTGCTTTACATAAGTGTGGAACTGCTGCATCCCCAGGTAACAACAACTTGGGCAGGTTGTTATAATACTGCTTACACTTGAAGAAACTGAAGTTAGGGAGGCAAGTGAACAGCTAGACTTAGGAACCAAGTCTTGATTTGCAATGAATTTCCAATAGGAAAATATGAAATTCATCCACCAAAACAAAAGTCTCTCTCAATACCATGTCACAGCCACAATCCAGAGATTCGTGTTCCCATAGTTCTCAGAAGTTACCGACAGATACATTATTAAACATCCTCAACGGTTATGGATCAAACCTGTTATCCATGAATTTCTCTAACCTTCAAAACAATTTATATGTTCAGCCTACTCCACCTCTGAAGCAGCAAGCTCCAAAAGGCTTCTGATAGGTAAAATTATACATTCTTTACCTTTCATCAATTTCAAGGACTTGGATCATATTTCTGCTTAGCTATTTTTAACACTGAAGACTCCCCCCACCCCCTTCATTTAAGAATTATATAGAAGTCTCCCAATGCCTATGTATTTCTATTGACTCACTTTCATGTCTTTTCTGAGGTGGCACAGCCAAAACTATAAAGCATATCTCTACTAGAAGTTTACCTAACATAAACTGTTGCGAGGCAATGGACAATTCAACCTCAGTGAAAATGAAACCTCAGAACGACCTACTGATCATAGGAATGAGTAAATTTCTAGTGTGGTTATAGAGTATAAAAGATATCTCAATCCCAAACCAACCCTTGAAGCTTAACTAAAAACCAAAAGGCATCTAAATTTTTTCTATTACTAGTCACTCTGGTTTCCATATATAATTCCCGAACTTAATTCCTACCTTAGTTTCCTCCATACATCCTAGCAAACAATTTACCTGTGCTGATTCTAGATGAAAATTTGACTGCTTTGAATTTTATTTCTTTCCTCATTCAAAAACTGTTTCCATATGAATGACTTTTGTTTTTGTTTTGTGACACTTTTGCTTTGCTAATCAACAGTGATGAGCTTGCTTGTTAACTAAACAAAAACCCTTAGAAAAACTAAAAAAAAAAACTAAAAAAAAAAGAAAAAAAAGCCATAGTACTTTGTTTTGTCATTCTAACAATTTTTACACATACCAAATTCATATATACCATGTATACCTGAGACAATCTTGCAGCTCATGGTGATAGGCTGGAAGGATTTTCCAGGTGACTCCGGATTAGGAACCTGACTTTGTGGCACAATTTTGCAACTTGATGCTATTGGCTGAAAAGCTGAATTGCCATGAGAACAAAAGGTGACTTTCTGGGATGTTGTCATTTTGGTGGGTGTTCGTTCCAATGGAGATGGCAAAGAATAAAATGTAGTGTGTCTCTCAGCTTCAGTGTTGGCTGGGAATCCTTCTTGAAATGAAACAGGCAAAGAAGTCATCAACCACTTTGAAATCCCTCACCATTTCAAGAACCATTTAAGCCATTTACCAGTAGTAAAATAAATATAGTTGACTGGTATTTAACACTGCTTTATGTATTTTCTGGTGAAATGTAAATATCATGCCTAGAATGTTTCATTAAAATGCTTCTTTCAAAAAATTAGAAAACATATTAGCTAACACTATATAATAAAATTTATAAGTTCATTATGTTCTCCCATTCTTTATATATGAATTGACAAACTGTTTAGAGAAGAAAAACTCAAAAGAAAGCGTTAGCTTAATCTAATGATGTCCTGTTTTATTAAATGCCCATAAAAAAAGATGCAATTGAAACTTAAGAGAAATAAAGTTGAGATTTTTATAAAAGAACTAAAATATTAACATCACATTAAACGTAGACTTACAGATCATACTAACACCATTTAGAATCAATTTTATATCGTATTTGTATATGTTATATAAGTGAACACTTAAATACTTAATTATATACTTATATATTCACTAAATAAAAAGATGCCATAGTCAAAATACATTTGTTGATAAGTCTCATATTGTATTTTAAATAAGATTAGATACTAATATTTGAGCTTCTTGTTCACACAACTATGGACCAAACAAGAAAGTCTTCCTGTAACATATTAGAGGAAACCATTATATTCATCAAAGAATAAAAATGTAATGCTTTTCAGTGAGTTTTGTGTTCTATAAAATGTCGATAAAACCGCATTAAAATTTTTTCTGAGAAGAGTAAGGGCTTGGCTATTTTCAAAATAGGTCTGTGTAGAAGAGCAGCATGCCTACTTATGCAAAATTTATTTTCCATACACTCATTTTCCATACACTCAAGGCGCTGAAGACAGCAGTTCAACTTCAAGTGATGGAAAGGAACATGCCATAATGACTGCTCTATACAAGGTAAAAATGCATTTCCATACAAGGAAAAATATATACTACCTTTCTCCACAGAGGTATCAGGTACTGGCTCATGTGACTGCTTTACTGGTGAGGACGCTTTCACAGGAGCTGGAATGGTCAAAGGCAAGGATGGCGGGGCATCTGAGATGTCTGACTCGGAGGACTGAGGATAAACAGAGTCTTCTCCAAGAGAATGCCGATGGAGCTCAACATCCACTACCTACACGATCGGGCAACAACTGGGCTCATGAATCCATCATCAATGTCACAGAAAGCCCCAAACCTGTCTCAAAACATGGTGCTCTAACAGACGTTGCAAATGATTTCTATCCATACTTCAAAGGCAATTTCAATCTCAATAACTAAAGGATTTATCCCAGAATGTAATCTAATCTGGCTTAATAGATGACTCAATGAAACCAATCATAAAATTGGGAACTTCCATTTAGTGTTTCTGCACCTTAGAACTCTCTTTCCCCCAATCTCAGCATGACTGCCTCTTTCTCACCATTAGGTCTCAATCAAATGTCACCTTCTCAGAGAGGCCTTCCCTAACCAACCTAGCTAATGCACCCAACTTGTCCTCCGGCTACTCTCTTCTTTATAGCACTAATTTGTAAGTGAAATTATCTTATTTGCTTTTATGTTTACTATATACCTTCTCCCCACTCTCAATACAGCCAAGAATAAAACTTCTTGAGAGTAGTAGCTACTCTCATTTGTTCATTTTTGTATCCTCAGTACCTGAACCAGTGCTTAGCATATAGTATGTGCTCAATAAATATCTCCTGGCATAACACAGCACATTTCCCTAAAGAGAGTAAGGTTTAACTTAGCTAATTCTAATCGTAATGGCTACTGCTGATATATCAAGAATAACAAAAAAGGAGGGAGAGGATGGGGTGGGAAAACAAAGTTGAAGGTCTCATACTTCCTGATTTCAAAATTTATTATTACAAAACGATAGTAATCAAAACAGTGTGGTACTGGCATAAAGACAGACAAATAGACCATCAGAATAGAATACACTCTCACATACATGGTCAAATTATTTTTGACAAGGGTGCCAAGACCACTGATTGGGAAAAGGACAGTCTTTTCAACAAATAGTGCTGGGAAAACTGGAGATTCACATTGCATTAGAATGAAGGTGGAAGTTTACTTTACACTATATACAAAAATTAACTCAAAATGGATCAAAGACCTAAACATAACACCTAAAACAATAAAACTTAGATGAAAATATACGGGCAAAGTGTCATAACACTGAATTTGGCAATGATTTCTTGGATATGATACAAAACGTACAGATAGAAGAAAAAACAGATAAATTAGACTACATCAACATTTAAAACTTCTGTGCATCAAAGGACACGATAACAGAGTGAAAAGGCAACCCACAGAATGAGAGAAAACATCTGCAAATCATCTATCTGATAAGAGATTAATCTCAAGAATACAGAGACACCTCCTAAAAATCAGCTACAAAAAACCAAACAACCCAATTCAAAAATGGACAAAGGATTTGAATTCACATTTCTCCAAAAAAGATATATAAATGGCTGATAAACACATGAAAAAATGCTCAACATCAGTAATTATCACAGAAATGCATACTAAAACCACAAAGAAATATCACCTCACACTCCCTGGATAGTATCAAAAAAACAGAAAACAACAAGCACTGGCAAAGATGTGGAGAAATCGAAACCCTTACACACTGTTGGTGGGAATGTAAAATGATGCAGCTGCTATGGTAAACAGTGTGGTGGTTTCTCAAAAAATTAAAAATAGAATTACTGTATGATCCAGAAATTCCACTTCTGGGTATACAACCAAAAGTACTGAACACAGGGACACGAAAAGAGAGACCCACATTCTTAGCAGCATTATTCACAATAGCCAAAAGATGGAAGCAACGCAAGTGCTCATTGACAGATAAGTGGTTGAACAAAATGTGATGTATACATACAACAGAATGCCTTTAAAAAGGAAATTTTTATTCATGCTACATCATGGACGAATCTTGAGAACATTATGCTAAGTGAAATATGGCAGTCACACACAAAAAAGAACACCGTATGATTCCACTTATGTGTTACCTAGAGTAGTCAAATTCATAGAGACAGAAAATAGAAGAGTGGTTTAGGGGTTGCGGGAAGAGGGTGAGTTATTATAAAGGGGTAGTTTCAGTTTTCCAAGATGAAGAGTTCTCTGGAGATGAATGGTAGTGACAGCTGCGTGAAAATGTGAATATATTTAATACCACCTAACACTTTAAAATGATTAAAATCGTAAATTTTATGTGTATTTTATCACAATTTAAAAATAAATAAGTAAATAAGGGGGGAGAGAAACATTTTTTAAAATTAAGCGTTCATTTTGTTTCCTAATTAAAAATGAAGATCAATTTTTATTCTACTTGTTCCCAAATAATACTGTAGGAAAATAACCTACCGTCTCTGCTCCAAGAGTCTGCAAGCCAGTATAAGTTCTGTCCAGCTATTGAAAGACAGAAGAGTATTAAGTTTCACTATGCTTACTTATAAAGCTTAGGATACAGTCTTATCTAAAACCCCTTTCACTGCAAGTCTTCATATCATAGGATCTACTTTTTCATAACATATAAATTCATCATGTCAATAAAAACCCTCAATTTTCTGAGAGAAAAACTGAGTAAAATAAATAAAAACAACCTCAGACATACAGGTAGTTATTATAAAAACAGGCTATAAAAATATACATGCAGTGTGATGACACAATTATATACTTAGGGTATATTTACGAAGCACTTGTGCAAAAAATGAATGAAAATTTAGGCAATATAGGCAATACTAATAACTACCAGTATATTAACTTCATGGATGATTTATTTTAGAGGAGAGAAAGGAGTATAAATTGAGGGAATGTTAATAATATAAATAAAAAAGTTTACAATTACATACAAAGAGGTTAGGTTCTTATTCTTAGACTTTAATTTATATTTAAAATTTAAATTTAAAAAAAGGATTTGTGGCAGCTTACCATATAAATCTTATACAGTAAGATCAATAGGTAAAAATGGTTAAGTTGGGTAGAAAGGAAAGAAAAGGAAAGGAGAGATGGGGGAAAAAATGAAGCCAGGGATAGGTTAGTAAATAGAAAATTCTAAAGGCCTGCAAGAAGTAGATTTCAGTCTGGCTGAGTTCCTTAGCAGGCAACACAGAGAAGACAACTCTGTCATGAGACCTAGTGTTCATAATAGAAAAGGCAATAGAGGGTAGATTTATAGTAGCACCATGGAAGAGATCTGGAGTTTTAAACCTTTGCCAACAGGTTGACTGTTAAAAAGATATGGGCAATTTTAAGGCTACATCCATTCTGCATATTCTCCAGAGCATAGATATAATAGTCTCTGTAATCTGCACTGGCCTATGTTTTATTCTTGGGACCACATTTTGAGAAAGACACTGATAAAACAGAACTATTATCAAAATGACAAGAGAAACTGGAAAGAAAGCACAGCATGCAAGAAATGTTACAAGAACAGGTTTTGGCTGAGGAAGAAATGATTTAAGGAGAGACACAAACGCTATCATTAAGCATTTTTAGACTTCTTACAAAAGAGAACAAAGTCCTGTTCTGTACTATTCCAGAAATCAAACTAGGATAAATGAGATCAAGGTTAGAAGCGGGGGCGGGGGAGAAACGGGTAACAGTTTTAGGTAAATTTATGAAAGAAGCTTCTAAAAGTTTATTTACTAAATGGATAAATGGATTGTTTTGGGAATTACTGTGCTCCAGTGATGGTTGAGGAGAGGTTAGATGACTACCTGCCAGGGAGGCAGATATGTGAATTTCATCCCAGAAACTTTAAATTTTATTGAACTCTTAACACTTACGAGTATTTGGTATATAATGTAATTATTACAGTACCAAATATAGATTGTTATATACTACAGAATTTCAGAATACAGAGGGATTGCTATGGACTTTAATAGCCAGGAAAAGCTACATAGGAACGTGAAGAATGGAAAGAATACACACAGGCATTCAAGGAGGGAAGAGCATAAAAGACTTAAGAGCTGGCCTAAGGCATTTCTGGGACACGAACAGACTGACCTGGCTGGAGTAGGATGTTCATGCAGGGGATTAGTGTGAGATAATTTAGGGTAAAGTATGTCAAGTCAAAATGTGAAGAGCCTGGAATAGTAGGCAGGGGAGTCTGAACCTGAATAACAGGAATTCAATCAAAGCTTCTCAGAGAGGAACAACATAATGGTTCTCCTGTTTTAGGAAGACTAATCTGATGGCGGTGTACAGAACGGACTGAGGGGAAAGACGACAGATTGGCATTAAAGAAGCTAATCAGGAGACAGAGTATAAGAATAGCCTAGTAAGAGTGGAAAGGGTGACGGGTAGTCTAAAAGAAAAATTATGAAGGAAGAGTAATGGTCTGCGAGTGAACAAGTATTTAGAACACAGAGGGAAGAATCAAAGATGGTTCTGAGAGTTAACAAAGAAATTGCAGGAAAAATGATACTCCAGAATAAAGATCAGTGGTCACAACAGAGGTGCTTAAGTTCTCAAGGCCAATCAACACGCAATATATAGTAAAATTAAGGAAAATCTGGTAAGAAATACTTTAAAAACTGTCTCAATCATTCACCAGGAACTCTAAGTAATAAGGACAATAAAATATGTATAAAAACTATGGAAACAATTCCCTTTATTTTAGGGATTAGGGTTGGGCCCAGTGCAATGTAAGATGGTATGTACAGTGCTTAAAATAAGTTAAGAGGAAAGCAAAACTATTTCAGACCTTCCTCTAAGTGGGAACATATCATGCCCCTCCGAACAAAGTGGCTATATGTTCTTTATTTGGTTTCAGTTCTTCTCTGAGGTTATAAAGCAATCTTGTTTTACAGTAATCTCTAGAAATAACTTAAACAGGAAGTTAAGTAGTGCTGTTTACCAACAATGGAGGACAAATCTCAGGCAGCCTTAAGGTTGAAAAAGGTACATTTGTGGAACAAAGGGAACAAAACAGGAATTATGAAAATGTACTCAGATTCATTTGGGGGCAATTAATGGGAATAATGTGGTAAATCACAAAGTAAGGGCGCTTTGGGAGAAGTTCAATATTAGGATTATATTTTACGGAGAGAAAATGTACACGAGGTTACGACAGAGAGGGATGTGGGGCACTTTGAAAATATGGTCTCTCTTCCAACTATGGAAGTTAAATGTTTATTATATAAAACTGGAAAAGAAAAACACACACATGCACACACAGAAAAAAGGGGCAGGAGAAACCGCCTACAATGTCATTACTTCAATTACTCCAACTTTTTAGGGTATTTCTTTTGTGTTTTTTCCCACCTATTTAAAATCTCGGTTGACCTCATACTATATACATAGTTTTATATTCTATGCTTTTCATTTACCATAATGGCAGTTTTTCCCATGTATAAAAAACATTTTTTTAAATAAAATTTGTAATGGTTACATAATAAACCATGTGGATATATCAGTTAAGGATTTCAAAAAGTATTACAACCTCCCACAGTACTTAATATTTCCTAAAATATGTTCACTTCTATCTTTATCCTTAAGAGATAAATAGACAAGGCTTATTATTTGTGCCTCTTTTTACAGAAAATTAAAATGTAAAGAGTAAAATACAGATTAAAAAGAAAAAGATTTCATTTACTTGTTAGCCCCAGGTGGCAGAGTACAAGTGAGCTCTGATCAGAGATTCAAGTCTTCTGATTATTTGACCAGTTCATCTTTTTAAAAAATATACATTCTGCTGTAAAGTGACCCCTTCCCCAGCCTTCAGAAGGCAAGTGTTGTAGCTGTAAGCAAAACACACTCAAAAAGATTTATCCTGCTCCCACTACCCGTGGCCACTTCTCTCAGAGGCCCAACCCACCACTTCAAGTGGAGGTGAACAAAGATACTTCAGGGCTTCCCTGGTGGCGCAGTGGTTGAGAGTCCGCCTGCCGATGCAGGGGACATGGGTTCGTGCCCCGGTCCGGGAGGATCCCACATGCCGTGGAGTGGCTGGGCCCGTGAGCCATGGCCACTGAAACAAAAAAAAAAAAAAAAAAAAATACTACATTTCTGGGGAGCAATGTTTTGTTACTATACCTTCAGATTATGTATGATATCTATCCGCTTGTTCTGGCTGTCCTTAAAGTGTACTTGAACTCTGACAGGAAACTCACCCCAGCCTCTTCTGGTCAAGTGAAAAGGAGGCTCTCTAGGGAAAAGCAGATAATAATATTAGTCCATGTTCACTCTCTCATTCTAGAAAGAATAGTTTTCCCATAATGGCTAAGTTAGAACTTCACATGTTTCTAATAATTATTTAGATTTCCTCACTTGATGCTAAATCAATATGCTGAATTCTGCTAAAATGCTAAATCATAAAAAATTCAACTCAAACCTACATTAAACTTTCAACTACTGAATACTTAGAGCTAAGACACTTATACCATACAATCCAGTGTCATTATTTTCACAGACAGGGAACTAAGGTGATTTGATGGATGTCGCAGTATCAAAGCCAGAATCCTTGATTGCTACCTGATAGACATAGGCTGTGAGGTACGTTCCCTACCCCAAGACAATCATTTATTCCTCCACTCTAGCAAAAACAAAATAAATCATGAATGCTCAATCTGAAAGTGACAATTTATTTGAAACTATCTACTAAGATGACTTAACAAATTATATATGACTTTATATAATTTTAGTGAATAGAGAGGAATGTGTGTGAATGTTAATTGGACTAGAGAATTTTCAGCAGTCAAAATGTAATTTGTGAAGAGAATAAAAAGCAAGATTGATGAGAAAAAGACTGGCATGCTGTTGATAATTGGTGTTGAGTACATGAGGATTCAATATACTCACTCTACTTTGTACTGGGTGGGCCAAAAGTTACGTTCATTTTTTTCAGTCAGATGGCTCTAGTAGCGCTTAGTTGTCTTTAACATCATTTGAAACAATTTTGTTAGATTGTATTGTGACAGCTGTCATATCAGCATGCATTTAAAAAAGAACTTACCAAAACTGGTGAATTTTTGTGTAGCCATTTTAATACTGAAGATAGAAGAAAAAGCAACATTTTTGGCATATTATGCTTTATTATTTCAAGAAAGATAAAAATGCAACTGAAATGCAAAAAAAGATTTGTGCAGTGTATGGAGAAGGTGCTGTGACTGATCAAAATGTGCCAAAAGTGGTTTGCAAAAGTTTTATGCTGGAGATTTCTTGCTGGACGATGCTCCACAGTTGCGTAGACCAGTTGAAGTTGATAGGAATCAAATCGAGACGTTAATTGAGAATAACCAATGTTATACCACGTGGGAGATAGCCAACATACTCAAAATATCCAAATCAAGCATTGAAAATCATTTGCACCAGCTAGGTTATGTTAATCGCTTTGATGTTTGGGTTCCACATAAGCAAAAAAACCTTCTTGACCATGTATTTCCGCATGCGATTCTCTACTGAAACATAACGAAAACAGTCTGTTTTTAAAACAAATTGTGACGGGCGATGAAAAGTGGATACTGTACAATAATGTGGAATGGAAGCTTTGCCTGTGGGGCAAGTGAAATGAACCACCACCAACCACACCAAAGGCTGGTCTTCACCCAAAGAAGGTGATGTTGTGTACATGGTTGGACTAGAAGGGAGTCCTCTATTATGAGCACCTTCTGGAAAACAAAACGATTATTTCCAACAAGTACTGCTCATAATTAGACCAACTGAAAGCAGCACTCGACCAAAAGCGTCCGGAATTAGTCAAAAGAAAACGCATAACCTTCTTCCATCAGGATACCACAGGACCGCATGTTTCTTTGATGACCAGGCGAAAACTGTTACAGCTTGGCTGGGAAGTTCTGATTCATCCGCTGTATTCACGAGACATTGCACCTTTGGATTTCCATTTATTTCAGTCTTTACAGAATTCTCTTAAATGGAAAAATTTTCAATTCCCTGTAAGACTGTAAAAGGCACCTAGAACAGTTCTTTGCTCAAAAAGATAAAAAGTTTTGGAAAGATGGAATTATGAAGTTGCCTGAAAAATGGCAGAAGGTAGTGGAACAAAACGGTGAATCCACTATTCAATAAAGTTCTTGGTGAAAATGAAAAATGTGTCTTTTATTTTTACTTAAAAACCAAAGGACCTTTTTAGCCAACCCAATATATGTCTGGAATTTTCCAGAATAAAAAATTTAATTGAGACCTTCATGTACTCAAGAATAATATGGTTTAAGTTAATGGGGGAAAGAGAGAATGCTTTAAAATTAAAATGTTCATTATGAATCAATGGCTTGGAATTCCTATAATGAGAAAGAATGCCAAGATTGCAGGGAGAAAGGAACTTTCAGTGGGATGTGCTTTTGGAAAACTAAGGAGGGACATGAATTCAGTAAGGGCAGAGTCCAAGAACACAACCTGAGAGGAGTCTAGGAACAGATATGAATCATCAGGCACAAAACCAGAGGCTACCAGGAGAGCCCAAAGCAGGAAAAATCCCTGAGTATGAGAGAAGCCTGGAAAGTAGAGGAAGCAACAGCTGTATTATAAACTAGAGAAAAGAAAGCAAAGAAACAGTGCCCTGGATGGAAGGAACCAGCTGAGTTAGTAAGAGAAGTAGCCATGATGTCAGCATAGGTTCAGACAGCAATAGAGACAGGCTTTGGGTCAAATGAGAATGCTGACTTGAGACAGCAGCTTGAAAAGGAATCCAAAGCCAGAGATACAGTGGGGCCTACAGACATGGTGGACTTAAGAAGAAAAATTAAGGGAAATACTATTGATGACAAGTTTAGTCATTTAAATTCCAGTAAAGCTAAGTGGAAGGCCCAAATTCATTTAGCAATATTCATCAATCTCGTGGTTTGTATGCTGAATTTCTCTTACAAAGGATATAGTAAATCAGCTGTGCTCCTCAATTTGTGTACATAGGCTAAACTCTAGTGAATGGACAGGAAGGACTGCTGCCAGGGAAGACAGAAGACAGACAAATCAGGAAAAAGGAACAATGTTTTTTAACAGGAAATTCCTCCCTAACCATATTTTTGGAAACAAAAAAGGAATCCAAGACCTACCAACAGATAAGACAGCTACAGAAATGTTATACTTCAAAAGACATATGTATTTCACACAAAAAGGGGACTGCTTCCCCTAAATAGACTTCTATATTTCTAGATTCCTCATAGAGGGTGAAATGTATCAATAACCAAGAAGACAACCCACACAATACCAGGCTTTAAAAATGGCTTTCCTAAAAATACAGAATGAAGCACAATTCCTCACCCAGATAATTCAAATGGGCAACCAGTCTTTTAGGATCACTTCTAGTGACCCAGAATTCATTACTTTAGTAACACTCTCTATCACATTTCTAAAGAGCTCTGTTATAAAAATATTTCATCTTCCTCCTGCATGTTACTTCTAGTATGCCTTCTGCAATCACAAATTCCTCCTCCACATGACCTTCAAAAAAACTAAAACATTCCACTAAGTTCTCTTCTTTTCAGGGTAAACACATTCTGTTCCTTAAAACAGCAGCAGAAGCAAACACTTATATTGTTTACTATGATCCTACCACTGTTCTAAGCCTTTTATATCTATTAACTTATCTAATTTTTAAATCACAATATGAAATATCCCCTCTGAGACACAGTGAGGCTAAATAACTAGCCCAAGGTCATGCAGCAAATAAGTAGTGGATCTGAGATGTAAACTCCAGAGCACATGCTTTTTTTTTTAATGATACAAACGTTTTGAAGAGGCTCACTAGGACATTCCCTTGGGGGCTGAGCACACTCTAGTCTCTCAAGCACCAAGGGCAGGAATATTCTACTGACACAGTAACCAAGTGTTCCTCATCTCTGCAAACCCTGTATCAAGTCCTGAGCCTAGCATACACTTAGTGACTATCTTGTGCCTAAAAGCAAAGTTTACAGTCACAGCTTTTAAGAAGTTGGCTAAGGAATAACTGAACCAAATGGAAAACAGATGGTCTATAGGAACAGAATCTACTTATGCTCTTCATCAGGTAATGTGCTCTGACGAGGAGATTCAGAGTGCACGATGAACATACATGTGCTTTGGTCCAGAGATAAAGATTATCCCCAAGTTTCAAGGCAGCTGAAAAGATCTCGCCTACTCATCACGTTACTTTAGATACTTGACACAAGAACCACCTTAAAAGCCTTGTAAAGAACACAGATTTATAATTAAATCTATGACACATGTTAATGTTCTGTCCAACCTGAAATTTAAAGTTCAGCTCTAAGAAGAATATTTTAAGAATACAGACAGGGCTTCCCTGGTGGCGCAGTGGTTGAGAGTCCGCCTGCCGATGCAGGGGACACGGGTTCGTGCCCGGGTCTGGGAGGCTCCCACATGCCGTGGAGCGGCTGGGCCCGTGAGCCATGGCCGCTGAGCCTGCGCGTCCGGAGCCTGAGCTCCGCAACGGGAGAGGCCACAGCAGTGAGAGGCCCGCGTACCGCAAAAAAAAAAAAAAAAAAAAAAAAAAAAAAGAATACAGACAAACCAGAGTGTGTCAGAGAATATAACCTGGATGGCAGAGGAACATAAAACAAAGTCACACGAATGACAACTGAAACAAATGTGGATATTTGGTTTGGAGGAGAATAGCAGAGACCTAACAGTTGCTTTCAAAATATTTGAACAACAGCTACATGGAAAAGGGACTACACTGATTCTGTGTGGTGTTACAAAACAAACAGGAAGTGTGCTGTTTAGAAGTTAAAGGAAGTTAGGTCTCTGCTCAATATAATTAAAAACTTCCAAACAAACACAGCCACCTACAAATGGAATGGCTCACATCATGAATTCAATAATTCACTCAACAAGAAATGACATTTACTACATGCTGGACACTGTGCTAGATCACAGGGAGAGAAAGAATTAAGAAAAGGTCCCAAACATCGAGAAGTTCTAAATCTAGTAAGGGAGACATACATGTAAATTAATAAGTGTAATAATAAACTTATATACATTACTTGCTATAAAAACACAGAGATGTGGTTGGTCACTGACAAATTATTTCTCAGGAGTTTTAAACACCAGAAGCACACAAGCAAGGATCTCTTTTAAAATACTATTTAAAAATCATAACCCAGTAGTTAATAAAGTATGGGAAAGTATGCTCTTGGGAAAGGTATG
This sequence comes from Lipotes vexillifer, assembly GCF_000442215.2. Lineage (NCBI taxonomy): Eukaryota > Metazoa > Chordata > Mammalia > Artiodactyla > Lipotidae > Lipotes > Lipotes vexillifer. The sequence continues at coordinate 2,952,559 of NW_006796752.1, read as the reverse complement.
TAGTAATGGTGCAATTCACAAGCTGTGAAAAACTAACTGGTCAGATATACCACCACAGCCAGTTATGCAATACTGTCAGAGTGGCATGGACCAGACAGAAAATAATTATCAGAGGCTATTTCCATGATGTGAAGCCTCATAAATTTCAGAAAACAAAGTTCATTTACTATTAACAGAAGATACTACAGATGTATAAGATGAGAGAGAAATTTGAAGAGGAGCTACATGTATGATCTTTTCCTTGGACTTCCTCAGACTGTTACAATACAACCTGATAAGTGTGATTTGCCACCTTTACCTGCAGATTAGTAAAGATTTCTTAATAAATACAACTTCATATATTACTGCATGATATATTCTAAAACTTAAAGGTGTGTTTCACAAATTCCAATTCCTGGGATGAGAACTGAGAAATAAAATAGGCATTGATTTGCATCATTAAGTATTAGAGTTTTATGTAATGAGTTTTTAATCCCATTTTTGGTAAATCAGATGTTTATCATCAATACAAAATATGATTAATACATTTTAACTGATTCACATGCTTTATATTAAATGTTTTCCTAAAACAGTATTTTTGTTGCTGTTTTTACTATATAAAGGAATTTCTTGCTGGTCTGGACATTAAAACATATATATATATGTGTGTGTGTATATATATATATATATATATATATGTATATATATATATATATA
>NW_006796752.1:2928621-2951142 GCF_000442215.2 Lipotes vexillifer | reverse complement strand
GACTCTCAACCACTGCACCACCAGGGAAGCCCCCATATATTCTTTTTATTATTTATATTTTTATAGACAAAGTACTTTTTAAACTCATCTACTATTTCTTACCAAACTCACTAAAATATGTGTATTAAAATACTGGACTTATCTGGAGTCAGTATATCTAACTCAGAAAATACTGTTACTCTGTAAGCTATCTTAAACTATAAAATATTGTTACTATCCCAAGAATTCAAGTAAACAATAATTTACTGTATTTTAACCCCTGTAAGAAAGTAGAGCAAAAAAGGATTCACTGAGAAAGTAACCTGAGTTATGTCTTGAAGCATAAACAGCACACCTTAAGAAAGACAGTGTGTGCATGTACATATGCATATGTGCATGTGTGTGTAAGTGAAGAAGACAGACAATAGGAAGATGGTATTCTTAGCAAAGAAAACAAGTCTAGGTCACCAGTGGAATTCCAGGTGAGGCTAGATGAGCTGTATCGGGTATTTCTGAAAGATTTCATGAATCAGGTATAGACTGAAACAAAATCACAGACAAGGCCTTCTCAATACTAATGTTTGAGAGCCTAAGAATGTAATTGCTCCTCTATCAAACTCTACCACTAGAAAAAAACATACTATCAACACTTTTCTGAGGTTCTATCCAGTGAAATATGTCAAGAAAATACAGGAAGTTTTATAAACATTAAAAGAAAAAAATCTTGTTTACACTGATTGATTCTCCAGGATAGACAAGACAGAAAGATTCAATATCATAAAAAGTGTGAAAATTAATCATTAATTCAATGCAATTTCAATCCATAACTTGACAGAGATTCTAAACTAATCTGGAACAACATATATACTCAAGAATGACCAAGACAAAAACTGTAGAATAATAATAATCAGGGGAACATACTCTACCGGACATCAGAATATACTATAAAGCAAAACAATTAAGATAGTATAGGGACTTCCCTGGTGGCACAGTGGTTAAGAACCGCCTGCCAATGCAGGGGACACAGGTTTCAGCCCTGGTCCGGGAAGATCCCACATGCCGCAGAGCAACTAAGCCTGTGCGTCACAACTACTGAGGCTGCGCTCTAGAGCCCACGAGCCACAACTACTGAGCCCCCACACCTAGAGCCCTGCTCCGCGACAAGAGAAGCCACCGCAATGAGAAACCCACACACCGCACCACAATGAAGAGTGGCCCCAGCTCACCACAACTAGAGAAAGCCCGCACACGGCAACGAAGACCCAACCCAGCCAAAAATAAATTAATTAATTTTAAAAAATAGTATAATACTAGTACAGGAATCAAAATCATTAACAGAATCTAGCATCAGATTCATGTTTATGTCAGAATTTAGTGTGTATTAAAGGACAGATCAGCTGGTAACTGATAAACGCATAACTATCCATATGAAGAAGATAAATGTTCTCTATTAGCTACAAAAAAATCTCATTTCCAGGTATTTGACTTTCTGACCAAAAACTCCTATCTTCTGACTCCATTCCTTTGACCCCCACAGAGTTTCCATTTCTTGCCCACACCAGTTTGCACTACCCATCACTGCTCTTATGTAATCTCCTTCTCTCCTTACTCAGCTTAGATTCTATGGTATATCACTACCATACCTTATTATTAAAGTGAGGTTATCAATGAACTGGGAGACCAGGGTTTTGGACGAACTGTCTATCTGCATGCCAAAGCCCTTAAGAATGAGGGCAAGAGTACTGCTAGAGGGACTTCCCTGGTGGCACAGTGCTTAAGAATCCGCCTGTCAATGCAGGGGACAAGCCCTGGTCCGGGAAGATCCCACATGCTGCGGAGCAGCTAAGCCCGTGCGCCAAAACTACTGAGCCTGCGCTCTACAGCCCGCGAGCCACAACTACTGAAGACCGCATGCCACAACTACTGAAGCCCATGCGCCTAGAGCCTGTGCTCCACAACAAGAGAAGCCACCGCAATGAGAAGCCTGCGCACCGCAATGAAGAGTAGCCCCACTCACCGCAACTAGAGAAAGCCCGTGAGCAGCAACGAAGACCCAACGCAGCCAAAAATAAATAAAATACATATTTAAAAAAAAAAAAGAGCACTGCTAGACAGAAAATCAGTACACCAGGTGCTAAAACTGTTTTTGAAAGAGAGGATTGACTGGGAAATCAGCAGATGCCTGTGACAAGGAGGTGCAGCAGATCTTACAAAACTTCTAAGGAGCTGAGGTTTTTACAGAGAAAAAGGGAAAAGGTAGTCTAGAAGCCACAAATATGAGCAAGAAAGACGTGCACCCCACTTTTAGACCCAATGGTACATGCTGTGTGAGAGAAAAAAACAGCTGCCACTTGAAAGTTTTCTTGGGAGAAGTGGTGTTCTCAGGAGATAGCCATGTTTTACTTAAGAGTCCGGAGTGGAGGGAATGTTTTGAAGAAAGCTGAGGATACAGGAGATTTCACTAATAAAGACCCACAACCACTTCCACAATACCTTCATATAATGAATATATATGTGATACATAACATCACATAAAGATGTAAAGAATACACCTAAATGAAACAAATTTCAGAACAATATATATATTATCATTGCATCTTTGTGAAATAATGACAACAAAGAACCTCAACAACTATACTAGGTTTATATATACAGGAAAAATATCATTAAGGGTTACTTCTGAGAAGGTGAGATCATGGAGAACTTTCAACATTAAATATTTCTGTAATTTCAGAAACCTTTATTTAATTCTATTATATTCTGATAATCATAAGAAACAGTAACGTTGTATCTATATAAACAAGTTAAGCTATTTCCAGAGGAGAGGAGAATCAGCTAACATAATTCATATGGTAACAACCTGACAGAAGGGGATGGTACCTGTTCAGTGAGACAGAAATCTGCAAGAGGGAACCACAGCTAAAACTATACTGTGACTAAAAGCTGAAGCTGAGTAAATTATTAATGACACAAGAATTTCAAGGGAGTGTTCTCAAGTTAAATCACTTTCCTTCCACTTCAGTAAATCTGTACTTCTCAGGTTTAACAACTCAAGTGTGCTCACCTAACTTCCACAAGGTCATTTGGTTTATAGCTGGGATGAAGAAAGAACCAAACTTTCTTGACAAAATGATTAATGCTGGGTTCTCTACGGGACCCTCGGACATATACCATCCACTTGTGGGTTGATTGGTCGTTTTCTTCTCTCTTATCAGGAGGTATGTACCTAGAGTACAGAAAAAAAAAAAAACTACTCGAATTCTTTTTTCCTAATAAACCAATTAACTACTACTTAAAACAAGATTAAAAATCAATTACAAGAAGAAAATAGGAAAATTTAAATATATGTGAAAATTAAGCAACATGCTACTTACCAACAAATAGGTGAAAAAAAAATCAAAAGAGAAATAAAAAAATATCTTGAGACAACTGAAAATGGAAATAGAGCACACCAAAACCTAAGTGATGCAGCAAAAACAGTTCTAAGAAGTTTACAGTGATAAATGCCTACATTAAGAAAAAAGAAAGACTTCATATACACAATCTAACTTTACACTGTAAGGAACTAGAAAGAAAAAAACAGACTAAGCCCAAAGTTAGTAGAAGGAAGGAAATAACCAAGATCAGAGTGGAAATAAATTGAGACCAAAAACACAGTAGAAAGGATCAAAGAAACTAAGAGCTGATTTTTTGAAAAGATAAACAAAATAGACAAAAACCTTTACCCAGACTTACCAAGAAAAGTGGGGGAGGGAGGGGGACAACAGACTCAAATAAATAAAATTATAAATGAAAGTGGAGATGTTACAACTCATACTACACAAATACAAAGGATCATAAGAGACGGAGAACAATTAAACACCAACGAACCAGACAACTTAGAAGTAGTGAATAAATCCTAAAAATACACAGCTCACCCAGACTGAATCGTGAAGAAATAGAAAATCTGAACAGAACAATTACTAGTAAGGAGACTGAATTAGTAAAAACCTCCCAAAAAAGTACATTCCAGGACCAGATGGCTTTAAAGGGTGAATTCTACCAAACATTTAAAGAATTGGTACCAATCCTCAATCTCTTCTAAAAAACAGAAGAGGAGGGAACACTCAACAAACTTTTTTTTTTTTTTGTGGTAGGCAGGCCTCTCACTGTTGGGGCCTCTCTCGTTGTAGAGCACAGGCTCCGGACGTGCAGGCTCAGTGGCCATGGCTCACGGGCCTAGCCGCTCTGCGGCATGTGGGATCTTCCCGGACCGGGGCACGAGCCTGTGTCCCCTGCATCGGCAGATGGACTCAACTGCTGCGCCACCAGGGAAACCCAACACACTCATTTAACAAAGCCAAAATTACCCTGATACCAAAGCCAAATAAGGATACTACAAGGAAATTACAAGCCAGTATCCCTGATAAAAGTAGATGCAAAATTCTTCAACAAAACATTAGTAAACAGAATTCAACAGTACACTGACACATTACTGACCTGAGAGGTATTAATGCGTCTTTTGTTACCCGAACGTTATTTGTTACCCGAACGTTATTGACTGGAGACGTATCAATAGAGAGTGATACAATTAACATCACAGTGCGAAGTTGTTACAGCTTAAAATTGATCAAGGTTTCATTATACAACTTATGACTGTCATTATCATTCACATTTTGCTCTGTTATTAGGTTTTTGTCCCAATCTTGTGTATATTATAAATGCAAGTTTATTACCATAAAATTTTCAAAAATGACGCATCACAAATTTTGAGTGAAGAAGAATTTTTTGGTGAATTTTATACAGATACTTTCTCTGACTGTCCCAGCGACATATACACTAGTGCCTCAGAAGATGACAGTTCTTCAGAATATAGTTCTGATTCAGATGATGTGAATTATTAGACCAACAAAAAGACAAAAAACCTTAGTGATTGATTCTGATACGGAAAGTGAAAATGAAACTCACGGTGCTGGAGAATGCTCCTTTGCTTCTACGGAAGAGTGGACTGAAGACAACACTTCACGAAAATTAGAAGACTTTACAGGTGTATCAGGTGTAACTACTGAATGTAATAACCCGCAAAGTGTTAGTGAAATAACAATTAATTTTTGGTAACGACTTTTTCAAGTTGGTCGGTTCTCAAACAAACCTGTATTACCAACAGAATGAAAAATCATATAGAAAGTATGATAAGGGGCTTCCCTGGTGGCGCAGTGGTTGAGAGTCCACCTGCCAATGCAGGGGACGTGGGTTCATGCCCCGGTCCGGGAGGATCCCACATGGCGCGGAGCGGCTGGGCCCATGAGCCATGGCCGCTGAGCCTGCGCATCCGGAGCCTGTGCTCTGCAACAGGAGAGGCCACAACAGTGAGGGGCCCGCGTACCACAAAATAAATAAATAAATAAATAAATAGTATGATAAGGCTTTAAAATGGACTGATGTAACCCATAGTGACATGAAGAAGTTTCTTGGATTAATAATTTTGATGAGGGCTTCCCTGGTGGCGCAGTGGTTGAGAGTCCGCCTGCCGATGCAGGGGACACAGGTTCATGCCCCGGTCCGGGAAGATCCCACATGCCACGGAGCGGCTGGGCCTGTGAGCCATGGCCGCTAAGCCTGCGTGTCCGTAGCCTGTGCTCCGCAACAGGAGAGGCCACAACAGTGAGAGGCCTGCATACCGCAAAAAAAATAAAAATAAAATAATTTTGATGGGACAATTAAGAAAGTCACACTGGAAAGAATACTGGTTGACTGATCCCGAAACACCAATCTTTCCAAAGATTATGACAAGAAGGTTTGAACAAATAATGGTATTTCTTCACTTTACCAATAACTCAGAAACTCCACTTGCTACAGAAAGAATTTCAAAAACCTCTTATGGATTATTTTCTACCAAAATTTCAATCGATCTATATACCCAAACAAGAGCTATCACTTGAGGAGGCAATGATAAAGTGGAGGGGACAACTCAGATTCAAAACCTATAATCCAAAAAAAATAAAATAAAAAACCTATAATCCCAGAAAACTTACAAAATATGGAATTTTGGTCAGGATGGTGAGTGAAAGTGAAACCAGATATATATGCAACTTTGAGATTTACACGGGTGAAGGAAAGAAACTGCAAGAAACAATATTATTGGTCCTACAACCTTATCACGGTTCATGGCACCATATTTACCAAGACAATTATTACTACAGTGTGTCCACATCTGAAATATTGTTGAAAAATAAAACCAGAGTTTGTGGGACTATAAGAGAGAATCGTGGTCTACCAAACCAATTAAAGGAGAAATCTAAAAATCTATAGAGAGGAGAAATGACATTCTTATGGAAGGGAGAAGTGACTCTTCTTATATGGAAAGACAAGAGGCTAGTCCTCATGGTGACAACTATTCATGACACCTCCATAGCAACTACAGGAAAACAAGAAGGAGGACTGGTCATCAGATAACTAAGCCCACCTGTATATTAGAGTATAATAAATACATGAAGGGAGTTGATCAATCCAATCAATACCTGGCAAAATTCAATATCCTCCAGAGAACTCGAAAATGGTATAAGAAAGTAGGTTTATATTTGAGTAATTGCAGTTTTATTCAATGTGTTTAAAATTTATTGCAGCCTTAATGCACAGAATAAAATGACTTACAAGCAATTTTTGTTAGCAGTAGCTAGAGAATGGGGAATTGACCATTCTGGTAATACAGCGGTAGTCCCACACCTGGTCCTTCTTGTGGCATTTCTAGAACAGTGCGCCACAAAGATCCACCTTGTCAACTATCAGGTAAAATAAAAGAATATATTCTAGAGGAAATAATACCCACAGGACCAAAAACAAATGCCACCAGAAAGTGTAGAATCTGCTATTCCAGGGGAAAGTGTACTGAAACATGGTATATTTGTAATAGATGTTCTGTTCCCCTGCACAGAGGTGCCTGCTATACTGCCTATCACACTCTAACGAAATATCAGAATGCTTTAGTAAGACATGTACAAAGTTTCAAATAAATACATTAAGTGCAAAAAACGTTGCTGATATTTACTCAAACGCAGATGTTTCAATATTCACTTACATAACAAACCATCAGCCACAGGTGTTAGTTTCTGCAAAAATCCCCTGGTCAATAATGTGTTAAAAGTATCAACAACATGATCAAGTGGGATTTATTCCAGGCATGCAATGATGGTTTGACATCCACAAATCAACCAATGCAACACACCACATTAATAAAATGAAGGCTAAAAATCATATGATCATCTCAATAGATGCAGAAAAAGCATTTGACAAAATTCAATACCCATTCATCATAAAAACTCTCAACAAACTGGGTATAGAGGAAGCATAACTCAACATAATAAAGGTCACGTATGACAAGCCTACAGCTAACATCGTATTCAATGGTGAACGCTAGAAGCTTTTCCTCTAAGATCAGGCACAAGACAAGGATGTCCACTCTTGCCACGTCTTTCTACACAGTACTGTAAGTCCCAGCCAGAGCAATTAGACAAGAAAAAGAAATAAAAGGCAACCAAAATGGAAAGGAAGAATTAAAATGGTTTTTATTTGCACACAACATAATATCATATAGAAAAACCTAAAGATTCCACCACAAAACTGTTAAAACTAATAAATGAATTCAGTAAAGTTACAGGATATAAAATCAACATAAAAAATCAGTTGTGGGGCTTCCCTTGGTGGCGCAGTGGTTGGGAGTCCGCCTGCCGATGCGGGGAGTGCGGGTTTGTGCCCCGGTCCGGGAGGATCCCGCATGCCGCGGAGCGGCTGGGCCCGTGGGCCGTGGCCGCTGAGCTTGCGCGTCCGGAGCCTGTGCTCCGCAGTGGGAGAGGCCGCAGGGGTGGGAGGCCCGCGTACCGCAAAAAAAAAAAAAAAAAAATCAGTTGTGTTTCTATACACTAACAACAAACTATCAGAAAGAGAAATTAAGACAATAATTTCATTTACAAGAGCATCAAATACAATAACACACTTAGCAATAAATTTAACCAAAGAGGTAAAAGACCTGTTCACTGAAAACTATAAGACATGATGAAAGAAACTGAACAAGGCACAAATAAATATATATTCTGTGCTCATGTACTGGAAGAATTAATAGTTAAAATGTTCATACTATCCAAAGCCAATTTAGATTCAATACAATCCCTATAAAATTCCAATGGCATTTTTCACAGAAATAGAAAAACAATCCTAAAATCTGTATGGAACCAGAGAAGATTCTGAATGGCCAGATCAATCTTGAGAAAGAAGAACAAAGCTGCAGGCATCATCACACTTCCTGATTTCAAACTATATTACAAAGCTGCAGTAATCAAAAGTGTTGTTTTGGCATAAAAACACATAAATCAATGAAACAGAATAGAGAGGCCAGAAATAAACCCACACTTACTGGTCAATTAGTTTCCGACAAAGGAGATAAGATATACAATGGGGGAAGGATAGTTTCTTCAATAAATGGTATTGGGAAAACTGTAAAGCCATGTGCAAAAGAATGAAATTGAACCTCTATCCACACCACACACAAAAATAAACTCAAAATGGATTAACAAGTTAAATTTAAGACCTGAAACCATAAAACTCCTAAAAGAAAGTATAAGGGGTAAGCTTTTTGATATTGGTCTGGGCAATGATTTTTTGGATTTGACACCAAAAACAGAGGCAACAAAAGCAAAAATAAACAAGTGGAACTACAACAAACTAAAAAGCTTTTGCACAGGATAGGAAACCACCAACAAAATGAAAAGGCAACCTATGGAATGGGAAAAAATATTTGCAAATCATAAACCTGATAAAGGGTTAATATTCAAAACATATGAGGAACTCACATAATAGCAACAAAACAAAAACGTGACTTGGAAATAGGCAGAGGAAGTAAATATTTTTCCAAGGAAGACGTACAAATGGTCAAAAGGTACATGAAAAGGTGATCAACATCACTAATTATCAGGCAAATGCAAATCAAAACCACAATGAGTTACCATCTCACATCTGTTAGAATGGCTATCATCAAAAATATAAGAGATAACAAGTGTTGGTGAGAATATGGAGAAAAGGGAACCCTTATGCACTGTTGGTGGGAATGTAAATGCAGCCACTATGGAAAACAGTATGGAAGGTTCACAAAAAATTAACTACCCCATTTCTGTGTATATAGGAAAAGACAATAAAAAAGGATATCAAAGAGATATCTGTACTCCCATGTTCACTGCAGCATTATTTACAATAGCTAAGACAAGGAAACAAGTGTCGGTCAAGAGATGAATGGATATACATTATAAAGCTACAGTTATCAAAACAGTATGGTACTGACATAAAAACAGACACATAGATTAACGGAACAGAACAGAGAACCCAGAAACAAACCCACACTTACTGGTCCATTAACCTACAACAAAGGAGCAAGAATATACAATGGGTAAAAAACAGCATCTTCAATAAATGGTGTTGGGAAAACAAGAGAGCAACATGCAAAAGAATCAAACTGGACTACTTTCTCAAACCATATACAAAAATAAACTCAAAATGGATTAAAGACTTAAATGTAAGACCTGAAACCATAAAAATTCCATAAGAAAACATAGGCAGTATGCTCTTTGACATTAGTCTTAGCAATATCTTTTTGAATATGTCTTCTCAGGCAAGAGCAACAAAAGCCAAAATAAACAAATGGGACCACATTAAACTAAAAAGCTTTTACACATTGATGGGAACTATGAACCAAACAAATAAGCAGCCTAATAAATGGGAGAAGATATTTGCAAATGACATATCTGTGATAAGGGGTTAATATTCAAAATATACCAAGAACTCATAGAACTCAACATCAAAAAAACAACCAACCCGATTAAAAAATGGGCAGAGAGGGCTTCCCTGGTGGCGCAGTGGTTGAGAGTCCGCCTGCCAATGCAGGGGACACGGGTTCGTGCCCCGGTCCAGGAAGATCCCACATGCCGCAGAGCGGCTAGGCCCGTGAGCCATGGCTGCTGAGCCTGTGTGTCTGGAGCCTGTGCTCTGCAACGGGAGAGGCCACAACAGTGAGAGGCCCGCGTACCGCCAAAAAAAAAAAAAAAATGGGCAGAGGACCTGAATAGACATTTTTCCAAAGAAGACATAGAGATGGTCAACAGACACATGAAATGACACTCAACATCACTAATCATCAGGGAAATTCAAATCAAAACCACAATGAGATATCACCTCACACCGGTCAGAATGGCTATCATGATCCAGCAGTTCCACTTCTGTAAATTCCAACCATATTCAAAACACTAATTCAAAAAGATAAATATACCCTTATGTTCACTGCAGCATTATTTACAATAGCCAAGATATGAAAGCAACCTAAGCATACATCAACAGATGAATGGAATCAAGATGCTGTACATACATACAATAGAATATTATTCAGCCATAAAAAAGAATGAAATCTCACCATCTGTGAGAATATGGATGGACCTAGAGGGTATTATGCTAAGTGAAATAAGTCAGAGAAAAACAAACACTATGGGCTTCCCTGATGGCGCAGTGGTTGAGAATCTGCCTGCCAATGCAGCAGACACGGGTTCGAGCCCTGGTCTGGGAAGATCCCACATGCCGCGGAGCAACTAGGTCTGTGAGCCACAACTACTGAGCCTGTGCGTCTGGAGCTTGTGCTCCGCAACAAGAGAGGCCGCGACAGTGAGAGGCCTGCACACCGCGATGAAGAGTGGCCCCCTCACCGTAACTAGAGAAAGCCCATGCACAGAAACAAAGACCCAACACAGCCAAAAATAAATAAATAAATAAATTAAATAAAATTAAAAAACCACTATGATTTCACTTTTATGTGGAATCTAAACAAAACTAACATAACAAAACAGAAACAGATTGATAGATACAGAGAATAAACTGCTGTTTGCCAGAGGGGAGGGGGTTGGTGGATGAAGGCAATAGATGAGGGAGATAAAGAGACATAAACTTCCAGTTATAAAATAAATAAGTCATGTAATATACAGATAACATATAGCTATGGTGACAGATGGTAACTAGACTTATCGTGGTGATCATTTTACAATGTATAAAAATATCAAATCACTATGTTGCATACCTAAAACTAATATAATGTTGTTAGGTCAATTATACTTCAGTTTAAAAAAATGTTTTAAAAGGGATGGATAAAGATATGACCACATACACACACCATACACACCACACACACACACACACACACACACACACAAACACACACACAGACACACACACACGGGAATATTCAGTTCTGAGATAAAAGGTAAATCCTGCCATTTGTGACAAAATGGATGGAGCTTGAAGGCATTATGCTAAGTGACATAAGTCAGACAAATACTGCTTGGTATCACTTTGATGTGGAATCTAAAAAAAAGTCGAACTCATAGAAGCAGAGTAGAAAAATGGTTGCCAGGGGATAGGGTGGGAGAAACTTTTCAATTTAAAAAACCCCTGAAATTCATTCAATATTTAACAGGTATATCAGCTAACCAAAGTGAATCTTTGCAGTTAACCCTTTTCTTTTAAAATTTTTTTTGGCCTAAGGGGCATTCCCTTAAAGTTCGTTTTGTTTTCTGATTATCACCATGCAATTAAAAAAAATCAGTCTTGCTTCTCCCGCTAAGTGGGTACATTAGGTAGAAATAAACTGGCATACTTTATTCCTGGGTTAGGAAACCTCTAGCCTTTGGGTTGATTTCATTCAGGTTTCAAAGTGCTAGAACTTTGTACTCTTCTGTTTCCTACTCATTGCTGCCAAGAAGGATGCAACTGGTCTCTTGCCTTTTAAAAGCCAAAACAAGCCATTCCCTGAAGTCCTGACTATGGTAAAACTAGAATCCTCAGCCCTCCCTTTTGAAGCTCTGTCTTTATTTCACAAGGTCCCCTTATTACATTTTGTTGTGAAATATGGTCATAGACTTCTATACATTCATCTATATCTATGGTTATCCTTAACAATGCAGTGGGCCAAGTTGCCTAACCTAGTTTTTCTTTAGGAGTATTCATTTCCCATCTTGACCCTTTGGTTTTTCACAAAAGTCAGCCTGTGAATTTCCTGAACGCTACTGGGATTTTAATCAGAATATTTACATATCAACTTAGGGGGAAGTGGTATCTTTTACAATATTGAGCCTTCCTATCCTGAACATGGTATACTGATCTATTTTTTTATTTTTTTATTTTTTGATCACGCCCTGTGGCATGTGGGACCCTAGTTCCCTGACCAGGAATTGAACCTGTGCCCCCTGCATTGAGAACATGGAGTCTTAACCACTGGACCACCAGAGAAGTTCCTAATTACTTAGTTCTTTCATGTGTTTTAATAAAATTTTATTCATTTTCATGAAAGGCTAGCGTATCTTTTGTTTGATTTATTATGCTGTATTTTTTATTGCTATAGTAAATGCATCTTTTCTCCCATTGCAGAGCACAGGCTCCGGACGCGCAGGATCAGCGGCCATGGCTACAGGCCCAGCCACTCCGCGGTATGTGGGATCTTCCCGGACCGGGGCACGAACCCGTGTCCCCTGCATCAGCAGGCGGACTCTCAACCACTGTGCCACCAGGGAAACCCGTAAATGCATCTTTTTAGAACTGTTTTCTAAGTCTGTCATACAGAAACACAATCAACTTCTGTGTATTGATACTGTAATTCAATCGTCTTGCCAAGCTCTCTTAGTAACTCTAAAACTATCAAAAATTGTTTTAGATTTTTCTGTGTAGACAATTATATCTATTAATAATGACACTTTGTTTCTTCTTTTCTAATCCTCATATTTATTAATGTATTATGACTCTATTAGTATCTCCAAGTGCAGTGGTGAATAGGAGTAGTAATACTGAGCATCTCTTGTCTTGTTCTGAACCTAAAGGGGAAGGTGTTTGTTTACCATTGAGTATGATATTTGCTGAAGGTGTTTTGAGATATTCTTTATCTGATTAACTAAATTCCAAGTCTGCCATGAGGATTCACCACAAATAGACTTGAATTTTGTCAAATGTTTCTGCATCTTTTGAGATGGTCATGTTTTATATCCTTTATCATATTTATTAATTTCTAATATTAATCCAAACTTGCATTTCCTGGTCGTGAAGTACTATCATTTCTATAGTTACTGACTTCAGTTTGCTAACGATTTTGTTCAGCACTTTCACCTCTATATTTATGAGTGTCAATGTCCTATAATTTTCCTTTTCTTATGAACTCCTTGTTTGGCTCTGTTAACAAACTTATGCTATCTTCATAATGTAAATTGACAAATGTTCTCTTTTTCCCCATAAGATTTTCTACACAATTGGAATTAGCTGTTCACTCAGCCTTTAAAGCAATCTAAGCCTCATGGTTTAATTTGGTTTTATGAAGAAAACGTTTTAAAAATCAATCATTAAACTTACTTAGTAGTTCTAAAACTATTCAAGGTTTTTCCTTTTTTGAGTCATTTTAAGTTGTGTTTTTCTAGGAATTCTCTATTTCCTCTAAATTTTCAAATGCATTAGCATAAAGATGTTATTTTATCTCAGTATAACTATTTCTTTTCATTAGATAATTAAATCCATAAGCATTTTTTATGATTGTTGATACATTTAGATTTATTGCTACTAAATTATTTTATACTATTTGTCTTTTTCTTTTTTTCTTCTTTTCCACATCCCTTCTGCTCCTGCTTGCCTTCCTTTGGAATCAGCGGGGTTTTCCCCTTTTTTTCTTTCAATTCTCCTCACACCTTACTACACACCTTACTACATTTTTCTTTTTGGCTACGTTGGGTCTTCATTGCTGCACGCGGGCTTTCTCTAGCTGCGGCAAGCAGGAGCTACTTTCCGTTGTGGTGTGCAGGCTTCTCACTGTGGTAGCTTCTGTTGCAGAGCACGTGCTCTAGGCGCGCGGGGTTCAGTAGTTACAGCACGCAGGCTTCAGTAGTTGTGGCAGGCAGGCTCAGCAGTTGTGGCTTGTGGGCAGCTCACGGACTCTAGAGCACAGGCTCTGTAGTTGTGGTGCACAGTATGTGGGATCTTCCCGGACCAAGGCTCGAACCCCTGTCCCCAAACCCCTGATTTGGCAGGCGGATTCTATTTTTTTTTTGTGGTACGCGGGCCTCACTGTTGTGGCCTCTCGCATTGCGGAGCACAGGCTCCGGACGCGCAGGCTCAGCGGCCATGGCTCACGGGCCCAGCCGCTCTACGGCATGTGGGATCCTCCCGGACCGGGCACGAACCCATGTCCCCTGCATCGGCAGGCGGATTCTTAACCACTGCACCACCAGGGAAGTCCAACCCCTTACTACCTTTAAAGTTTAAATCTCTATGTCTGTTCTTTTCACTGTTATCTTAGATATGCTAACGAGCATTCTTAACAAAGTCCAAAGTAAATCGATATTTTTATCCTCTTCCAGAACAAACAAGGACTTTATAATTCTCATGCCAATCATTCCTCTCTACTTAAAATCCATGGTTAACCAGTATTTTAAGTTCTAGCTGGTCTTAAACCCCAAAACCTACAAATCAGACATAATTGTTTGAAAATGTCAGTAACTGTTTCTCCCCAGTCTTCTGGTGGCCTGGTGAGTCTACATGAATTTCTAGTTTTGGCCTTTTCTGGGCTGACCTGTCTTGTACTATAGTTGAGACCTCAACACTTCATACTAGTCCCCTTAGCTGAATGCATGCTAACTCTAAAATAATCCATGAGGGGCTTCCCTGGTGGCGCAGTGGTTGAGAGTCTGCCTGCTGATGCAGGGGACACGGGTTCGTGCCCTGGTCTGGGAAGATCCCACATGCCGCATAGCGGCTGAGCCCGTGAGCCATGGCCCCTGAGCCTGTGCGTCCGGAGCCTGTGCTCCGCAACGGGAGAGGCCACAACAGTGAGAGGCCCGCGTACCGCAAAACAAATAAAAATAAAAATAAAATAAAGTAAAATAAAATAATCCATGAAACAGGAAACCTAACTGCCTTAGTCATATTTCATGCTTCTATTTAAATACTACAACACATACCATTGAGAATCTTTGTTTTTATTATCCTGAGGTTTTTAATGTACTTCTTATTTGTTATCAGTGGTCCATCAACTGGGACTTGTAAGACTCCCCCGAGATCTGATTCCCCCTCCCCAGATATTCACTGTAATTCTGAATCCTTTATTTTCAGTAATTGAATCTAATTACAATTTTCATAAATATACTGATTCATTCATCAGTCAAATATTTACTGAACACCAACTACTGCAAGATACAAAAACAAACAAGATATACTGTCTACCCAAGCGATTCAGCCTGATTTGAAAAAATATATGAAAATAGGAAATAACTATATAATATGATAAAAATGACAAGAGAGCATAGAAGAAATAAATATGCCTAGTGAGGAGAAGGGCAAATAAGGCTTTGTGAGGAAATAACATTCTTACGCTGTTTGAAGATTTATGATGTCTTTATCCATTCCTAGATACTCGGCAAAAATGATGATGCTACCACAAGACAGCATGAGATCATACTGTTAAAGAGATAGCCCTTTAGCTTGAAGGAATTCTGTCTTCAAGACCTGCTCTACAACCTTTTGTTATATATTTAAAACATTTCAATTTGGGCAACCAAATAAACATTTTTAGGAATAGGTAAGGCCCCTAAGGATAGAACTAGGTCAGAAGAAGTCAAAAGTTCCTCCAAAGTTATCCACACTTACATGCTTAATAAAACACACCATTTGCATAAAAGTTCATGTCTACAAAATTTTTACCAAGCACAATTTTATCCTACGTCAAAGATTAGCAGACACACTGAAGCAGTCTCAAGTCTCTGGACTTTCATTCACTTTTAAAACAACTAAGAGTTTGGGAAAAAGAATCCTTGAGGCCTATACTTACTGTAATACTATGATAATAAGAGTATGCCAGAGTATTACCAAAAATGGATGACTGAAAATGAGACAATTCAACTGAATACTCACTTGGACACATTGCCCACTACTATTGTTTTCTTTACAAAAAGTCGTGAAGTCTCATCTCCTGTAAGATCAGTATTCCGCTGCTCTGTTTTATGGGAGCCAGTAATACTAGAAGTGTCCTAGAAAAAAATCATAATAAAGTTTCATTTTCAATTTAGACAATTTTCAATAGGCAGAAACCACAAAATCATAAAAGGTATGGATGGACTAACTCAATTTTTTTTAAATTACAAAATTCTCTGGCTTTGTGGCTGCTCTCAGAGCATGAAAGAATAATTTTACTATAATTTTTGCATTAGTTTATAGAAAAAGTTTGTACACTGTAATTCCACATATGTGTGTGTTTGTAATAGTCATAAACAGCTGCTTTGTATATGCAAATAGGATGTGGAAGGATACACAAGAAACTACTACAACAGTTACCTCTGGGATATGGAAATGGGGAAAGGGGTCAACGGAATTTACTTTCTTTTCAATCTTCTGTACTATTACAAATTTTTCAATAAGAAGTAACATAAACATAATGATGGTTAATTTAAAGTTTGACTATGGAGATAGACAGCCAGTGTTTAAGCCTTGGCCCTTACATTTACTAGATGTGTCAGCTTGGGTAATTACTTAACTTTTCTGTCTCTATTTCCTCATCTATAAAATAAGGATGATAACAGTATCTATCTCAGATGATGGTTTTGTACAGTTTTTAGAAAAATGCTTGGTACACAGTAAACACTAAATATCTGTTACATAAACATGAGCATGCATATTACATAAAAGATAGTAGGTTTCTAAATCCTATGACTAGTGTGACCTAAATTCATTTTAATTAAAAAAAGAAAAACATATGCAGTATTTCCCCAGAAAGTACACGAGAAGGAGACAACTAAATACAAACATTAAGAGTTCTGATTCTGGGTGGTGGCATTATGAATGACTTTTCTACTCTCTCTTACTTTTCTGTAGTTTAATTTTCAAAAATGAACATATATGAATGTATAATCAGAAACATTTTTAATTTTATCAAAATAATAAAATCCTTGATGTCTGAGTATGTGGAAAGCAGCCTGCGAATTTCCTCTATCACAGAACATCTGGCTGAGAAAAACCACTGGTCTTATCCAGTAAGGATTCTATAGCCAAGTATTACACCAAGAAGAGCAGAGCAGCTTGAGATGGGAATTCAAATTACAAACTGACAGGATCAAAGAGCAATAAACAGTTTTCAATTCTACTTATTGTTTTTCAAATTTCCTCCAGTTATTAAAGCATCTTAGAACATAAAATTTCAAAGAGGAAACTGAAGAAGAGCCACTGCTCTTGAGAGAATAAACATGATAGAGTGGAAAGACCTTGGGTAACGTCACAGTACTGCCAACTCCTCTAAGTTTCTTTCATATCTACATGAATGGCATCTAGGAGTTGTGCGGTACACAGAAGCCTTGAACTGTAAAATCAAAAAGACACAGGTTTGATTCTCAGTTCTGATACTGTGGACAAATATAAAAAGACAAAAGTTTAATTCTCAGTTCTGATACCTATGAACAAATATAACTTAAAGCTCATAGAGACTCAGTTTCCCCATCTCTAAAAGGGCTATAATTAACTTATATCCTATGGTTCCTATGAAAGTTAAATGAAATAATATGTGCATTCTTAATAAATACTGGTTCCCTTCTCTTTTGGCTCCCTCCCATCCATCCAACTATACCCTTCCAGTATTTCGGCTTGGTCTCTGCTCTGTGTTGCTTGAGAGTCTTTCCTCTACGTCCACATTGCTGTTAGTGTCTTTGTCAGATAAGAAGTCATTGTGTTGAGATAAAGAATCACTTTCTGAATGATTGGCTGATGGTGTTTCTGATCTCTGATTGGCAGGAGATGATGACCTAGATGGTGATTCCAAAAATTTCTTGACAGCAGGATGATTAAAAACCATTGTATCACATGTCTTTGATCCCTGCAAAAATGAGGGTAAGCAAAACAAACTTTTAATCATATCCACCAAAAGCAGGCAAAAGTTTGATCTTCCCAAAAACCCTTATCTATTTCCAGTCATGCTTAAAATCCTTCAAAATCACCCCACTCCCATAAAATGAAGTCCAAACTCCTTAATGTGGCCCAAATCAACAAAATAAAAACTAGAGAATGATAAATAATTATGCAAAGGTCCTAACACTAAAAGCTAAAGATGCAAGTCCTCAGAAGGTAAATGAAAAGTAAAGATAAATATATAGGGACTTCCCTGGTGGCACACTGGTTAAGAATCCGCCTGCCAATGCAGGGGACATGGGTTCGAGCCCTGGTCCAGGAAGATCCCACGTGCCACGGAGCAACTAAGCCCATGCACCACAACTACTGAGCCTGCGCTCTAAAGCCCGTGAGCCACAACTACTGAGCCCATGTGCCACAACTACTGAAGCCCATATGCCTAGAGCCCATGCTCCGCAATAAGAGAAGCCACCGCAATAAGAAGCCCACGCACCGCAACAAACAGTAGCCTCCACTCGCTGCAACTAGAGAAAGCCCATGGGAGCAACAAAGACCCAACACAGCCAAAAATAAATCAGTTAAATTTAAAAATTTTTTTAAAAAAATATATATATAGTGATGCACGGAAAGTCAGATTTGACTTAAAAAAAAAATAAACCTCACATTGCTTGATACAAATACATCAACTGCTCTAAATAAAACATTCCTGTAAGAAATATAAAGATTTTTAAAAATGTGTATGTAAAATAGCTCCCACGTAGGAATAAAATGTAGCATAGAATGGTTTAAAATGATTAAGAATGATATCTAGTTTGCCCTCAGCCCAGTACTGAAGCCTGCCTAGGGTATTTTTCTGTGTTTTGTTACTTGCATATAAAATAGTGTGTTGTTATAATGTAGTTACTTCCTAGGAAGCCCAGCTTTAGAAATTGCTTAATTGAAATTAAAAATAATTGTTTTAGCAAGTAAAAGGGAGCCAGAGACTAGTGTTTCAGAGTCAAAGCAACAGAGCTGTTGTACTTCCATAATAAAGGTTTATTTTAGAGCTATAAATGTATTTTGTTAGAGCAAACTAAAAATAATTAATTGGCAGATCCTAAAAGATAAAAATATACCTAAATATCCTTAAATAAATCCCAATCAGAATATACAAGATAAAAATCAGTACATTTCTAGACTATCAAATAGCACAGTTCAGTACTGCTAATGGTTTAAAAAAAAAAAAGGCATCAAAACATTAAATGAATAACCAGCTCTTCAGAGTAGCTACAGTCCTATGTCAGGCACCTGCTAGCTCACAATGTCCATCTTGTTGAGTCTAATATCAAGCCATATGACAGATGACTTTAGAATCTGCCCTGGGTTAACACCGTCTCCCAAAAATTCATGTCCACCTAGACCTATGAATGTGGCTATTTGAAAATAGTCTTTTCAGATGTAATCAAGTTAAGATGATGTCATACTGGATTTGGGTAGGCCTTACTTCAATGACTAGTATTCTTAAAAGAGGTAAAGTTGCATACAGAAAGAAACAGAGAAGACACACAAAGGGAAAAGTCCATGTGAAGTTAAAGGCAGAAATTGGAGTGAGACAGCTACAAGCCAAGGAATGCCAAGTACTGCTAGCAACCACCAGAAGCTAGGAGAAGACAAGGAAGAATTCTTCCCTAGAGTCTTCAGAGGGAGCATGGCCTAGCCACCAACATACTTGATTTTGGACTGCTAGCCTCTAGAATCATGAAATAATAAATCCCTGTTTTGTTTTGTTTTTAAAGTCCTGTTTCTTTCTTTCTTTATTTATTTTTAAAATTTATTTGGTTGCGCAGGGTCTCAGTTGTGGCAGGTGGGCTCCTTAGTTGAGGCTCTCCAGCTCCTTAGTTGCAGAACACGGGCTCCTTAGTTGTGGCTCATGGGCTCCTTAGTTGTGGCATGCGCGAACTCTTAGTTGCATCATGCGTGTGGGATATAGTTCCCTGACCAGGGATCAAACGTTGGCCCCCTGCATTGGGAGCACAGAGTCTTATCCACTGCGCCACCAAGAAGTCCCAAATTCCTGTTGTTTTAAGCCACCAAGCTTGTGGTAATTTGTTATGGTAGCTCGAGCAAAGTAGTTCAGACTCTAAAATGTAATATGGAAACTCCTGCAGTAGAAGAAACAACTATCTACCATCTAAGATTAAACTCAAATAATGCTTCAGATTTCTCTAAGATAACATCAGAAGTATCACCAATACCTAATACCTTAAAGCTCCACAGGATAACACAAAAGCCTATACATGGCAGGTACCTCTTATCTGTAAAAACCACAGGGAATGATGCAAAGCAGCATGCTACTATGCTCCCTGCAGCCCTTCCACTATTCTCATTGAGCCAGTACTGTCCAGGAGGAGAATTATCTAATTCTAACTGGAAAAAACTTAAGAAAAAACAAAACTTACACAGAAATTATCAAAATGTCAAACAAGAAGAAATACTTCTATATCAGTTCAATCCTATCCCCATCCTTTATAATTGGAGCAATCTACTGGTAATCACATTAACCATAACTAAACTTAGTATCACTAACAGTAGCACAACCTGATACTATGTCTCCTAATGTGATACAATATGAAGTAAACAGCATTACCTATGAAGTACTATCTCCAAAAAGACTCAACCTTAATCTAAAATCTTTAGACTTGACTCTTATTTTACAGAAAAATAGAAGGAATGAAGGAACAACCCAAGGGGAAAAAAATCCAAAATGTGGGACATTCTACAACATAAATGGCCTGGTCTCTTCAAATAAGTCAATATCACAAGGGAAAAAAGGGTGGGAGAACTGTTCTAGATAAAATGAGACAAGAGAAACAAAACAGCCAAATGTAACCCATGAACCCTGATGGGATCCTGTCCAAAAAAAACAAAAAACAAAAAAAACCCTCCAACTTTAAAGATATTTTGGGGACAACTGGGAAAATCTGAATATGGACTCGTTATCAAATAATATTAGGAACTCATTCTCTTAGGTATTGTGACTACACAGAAGATGAACATTTAGGATTAAGTATTTAGGGATGAAGTGTCACGATGCTTGGAACTTAACTTTTTAATGTTTTAGACAAAAATAAGATAGATAAAGCAAACATGGCAAAATGTTAAAACTGTTGAAGCTAAGTGATGCATAAACAAGTGCTTATTTCACCTTCTCTATATATTTGAAAATTTTCACAAAAAGTAGGGGGAAAAAATCAGGGCTTCTTGAATAATCTACTGAAACTAACAATTGCCATTCAATAGCAGTAAAAGGTCAGAGAAAAATCAATCGATCTATAATTTATTCCAAAGCCATCCATAATCAAATGAAGAGGAATAAGGCAAGTTAGAACAGGGTCACACTCATCGTTATATCTGCAAAACCTAGCAACAGTGCTAACAATTAGTCACAGAACAATTAAGTAAAAAGAAAAAAATGTTACTTAATGATTAATGACAATGTAGAGAGGTATAATTAAAGGATATGGTTGAACACAATGAAAAATGTATATTCCCAGGAAAGCAGGCTAGGCTTCTTGAATTCGAAAGGTCAATATAAGAAATGTTTTGAAGGCAGGGATTTCACATCAAGACTAATTTCTCTTCACACAACAATACGGGTGGCCAGAAATGACTGCATATGAGGAAAACTTACCTCAGAAACTTTCAGAAGTCCTGCAGAAGCATAGTAGTTTGCGACAATGCAGGCACGAAGTTTATCCATCATCCTTCTTGCCTCAATTAGTCGCTAAAATAAATATTAATTACTTTAAAAAATGGAAATGACAGAAGAGATATACAAACAATTCGTAAGAAATGTAAATGAACCCAAAGGTTCAACTTGTCTAATAATCAAAGAAAGACAAATAGAAATTACCATTTTCCACCTATCAGATTGGCAAAATATTTTAAAAAATGACAAAATACGATGTTTGCAAGAGTATACAGACATATTAATATGTATTTGTATGTATATATGCATATTCATTGAGAAATGTCCACAAAGATATTGAGCACAAAAGCAAAGAGGAATTATCTTTTGGGATGGAATTTCAAGTGATTTTTTTCTTTATCTTTTTCTGCAATGTCATTTAAAGAAAAAAAAAAAAGGCACAGGTCTTTTTTTCCAAAAACGAGAAAGCTCCTTTTAAAAGAACAGCAAAGGGGAAAAATACACCATAGTTCCATCTCAACAGATTTTTAAAAATTCATCACACATAGTTTTTTTCAATAGTTCTGTTCCTTTATTTTTAATTTAACATCATTATACCTGGTCAATGACCTCAATTTCATGTTCCTTATTCTTCATTTCAAGTGCAAATTGTTCCTTGATAATAGTCTCAATCTTCTGCACAGCAGCATCTCGAGCTGCACAAAGAACACACAATAATCCAAGGTCTAATTAATCAGTTGCCACCTTGATTCAAGTCAGCAAGCAACAAGAGAAACCCAGGAACAGTAACTCTGAAGTGGAGAAACCTAATGGTCATCACCTTAATCAATAATGAAAAGTTAACATCACCAATATTCAAGCAAACTGACCTCGCATGTTTTCTGATATAATGTACTGACAAGACTCCACCACTCTGTGGCATTCCT
>NW_006796752.1:2898966-2928408 GCF_000442215.2 Lipotes vexillifer | reverse complement strand
GACTCCACCACTCTGTGGAATTCCTGCTAAAAACGCTGAATCTAATCACAGCGAACATCAGACAAACCTAAACTGAAGGACACTGTACAAAATAACTGGCCTATACATTCAAATACTAAAGTCAAGAAAGACAAAGAAAAGTTGAGGAGATTAAGAGAGACTAAAGAGATATAACAACTAAATGCATTGTGTGATCCTGGAGAGGGGGAATAGTTATAAAACACTGGGACAACTGGTAAAACTTGAATATGGACAGCAGATTAGATAATGTAATGTAACATGTTAAAATTTTCCTGCTTCTGATAAATTGTACTGTGGTTACATAAGAAATTTGTCCTTAGGAAATACACAAGTGTTTACAAGTGTCTAATGTATCTTCTGATGATTTTGAAAAAATGATGTGCATATATACCTGCATGCATACATGCAACATTTGTGTAGTATGTGTGTGTATGGATTGGGGATGGGGGAAAAGAATGATAAACCAAATGAGGCAAAATGTAAACAATTGGTGAATTAATCTGGACAAAAGACATACAAATTCTCCTTGCAAGTTTTCTGTTTGAAATCACATCAAAATACAATTACCAAAAAAGAAAAAGAAACCCATGAAGATTCTGAGAGAAATACGTGGTGACTTGTGAAAAACCATAACCCCAAGGAAAAAGAAAGTAAAGAATTAGCTAGAGGAAGAGGTAGTCTGTGACACAAGAGCAGTTCATAAGAAGGCAGGAAGTTAGGATCTAGCATGCAATTCAGCAGTTTCTGATTACAACTACCTGAAGGAACCAGCAAAGAATTCAAAAGGACAGAAAATGTCTCTGAAGGCAATTCAATTCAGATAATGACTACTCAAAGTAATATGCAATTCAAAGAGTTAGAAACATCAGATATGAAATGTAGTTTGATTACAAGAGAATAAAAAAAGAAGAGTCGAATGACTGCTTGAAAAACCTGAGATTTTGCATAATGATCCTGTGTTTGTAATATGAAAAACTCACCACCCATGCTTTGGGGTGTAAAAAAAATTGCAGAGAAAATTTGGACCCTTGATCACCCATGTCATTTTCTCCCCATAAAATATGCCACTAGACTGCCAATTTAAAACTAGTGCTGGCATATGGTCACCTTATTTTTCATAATGGAGGCAAGAATATACAATGGAGAAAAAACAGCCTCTTCAATAAATGGTGCTGGGAAAACTGGACAGCTACACGTAAAAGAATGAAATTAGAACACTCCTTAACACCATACACAAAAATAAACTCAAAATGGATTAAAGACCTAAATGTAAGGCCAGACACTATAAAACTCTTAGAGGAAAACATAGGCAGAACACTCTATGACATAAATCATAGCAACATCCTTTTTGACCCACCTCCTAGCGAAATGGAAATAAAAACAAAAATAAACAAATGGGACCTAATGAAACTTAAAAGCTTTTGCACAGCAAAGGAAAACATAAACAAGACAAAAAGACAACCCTCAGAATCAGAGAAAATATTGGCAAATGAAGCAACTTACAAAGGATTAATCTCCAAAATTTACAAGCAGCTCATGCAGCTCAATATCAAAAAAAACCCAGTCCAAGAATGGGCAGAAAACCTAAACAGACATTTCTCCAAAGAAGATACACAGGTTGCCAACAAACACATGAAACGATGCTCAACATCACTAATCATTAGAGAAACGCAAATCAAAACCACAATGAGGTATCACCTCACACCGCCAGAATGGCCATCATTAAAAATTCTACAAACAATGAATGCTGGAGAGGGTGTGGAGGAAAGGGAACCCTCTTGCACTGTTGGTGGGAATGTAAATTAATACAGCCACTATGGAGAACAGTATAGTGGTTCCTTAAAAAACTAAAAAGAGAACTACCATATGACCCAGCAATACCAATACTGGATATATACTCTGAGAAAACCATAATTCAAAACGAGACATGTACCACAATGTTCACTGCAGCACTATTTACAATAGTCAGGACATGGAAGCAAGCTAAGTGTCCACTGACAGATGAATGGATAAAGAAGATGTGGCACATATATACAATGGAATATTACTCAGCCATAGAAAGAAACAAAATTGAGTTATTTGCAGTGAGGTGGATGGACCTAGAGTCTGTCATACAGAGTGAAGTAAGTCAGAAAGAGAAAAACAAATACCGTATGCTAACACATATATATGGAATCTAAAACCAAAATGGTTCTGAAGAACCTAGGGGCAGGACAGGTATAAAGACGCAGATGTAGGGCTTCCCTGGTGGCGCAGTGGTTGAGAGTCTGCCTGCCGATGCAGGAGACACGGGTTCGTGCCCCGGTCCGGGAAGATCCCACATGCCGTGGAGCGACTGGGTCTGTGAGCCACGGCCGCTGGGCCTGCGAGTCCGGAGCCTGTACTCCACAACAGGAGAGGCCACAGCAGTGAGAGGCCCGTGTATCGCAAAAAAAAAAAAAAAAGACGCAGATGTAGAGAATGGACTTGAGGACACTGGGAGGGGGAAGGGTAAGCTGGGACGAAGTGAGAGAGTGGCATGGACATATATACACTACCAAATGTAAAATAGATAGCTAGTGGGAAGCAGCCGCATAGCACATGGAGATCAGCTCGGTGCTCTGTGACCACCTAGAGGGGTGGGATACGGAGGGTGGGAGGGAGATGCAAGAGGGAGGGGATATGGGGATATATGTATACGTATAGCTGATTCACCTTGTTATACAGCAGAAACTAACACGCCATTGTAAAGCAATTATACTCCAATAAAGATGTTAAATAAATAAATAAATAAATAAATCTAGTGCTGGTATAAGCATTCTTGTGGATATGCCTGCACTGAAGCAAATGACTAGCTTTCCTCATATCTGATGAAAAGAGTTTTCTCTAGTATTACTGTATGTATCCTTGTATATATAAACCTTGTATATATTGAGAAACCAGCAGATAATCTTAGGGGAGGCTAAAAGTCAGAGACTGTTATCAATGCAGGCTGTTTTATCATAAGCTCCTCAGAAAAAAGCAATTCTAAATTATCTCTTTCATGAAATAAGGAAAACTAAAGCCAAACAAAATAAAACCATATAAGAAAAGGGAAGCATCCTGGGACTTTCCTGGTGGTGCAATGGTTAAGAATCCACCTGCCAGTGCAGGGGACACAGGTTCAAGCCCTGGTCCAGGAAGATCCCACATGCCACAGAGCAACAGAGCCCATGCACCACAACTACTGAGCCTGCGCTCTAGAGCTCGCGAGCCATTAACTACTGAAGCCCGCGTGCCTAGAGCCCGTGCTCCGCAACAAGAGAAGCCAGTGCTATAAGAATCCTGCGCACCACAACGAAGAGTAGCCCCCACTTGCCGCAACTAGAGAAAGCCCATGTGCAGCAACAAAGACCCAACGCAGCCAAAAATAAATAAGTAAATAAATTTATATTTTTTTAAAAAAGGGAAGCATCCTACCAAACCTACTTTGAGAAAAATTCTGAAGAATAAAAATAAAATCTTTATTAGGAATTAGGTTGAGAATGAACACCAAGAAGAACAGCAAATTGACACTTAGTAACAAAACTGTCCCTGCTTAGGCTACGTATTTGTGAACTTACATTAGATTTAAATTGAAATTACAATGTTTCCTAAACCAATGTTTTCCCTTTTCTTATTTTTATTACAAAAAAGATATGCCATGTGATGCATCTGAATAATGAATTTAAGTTTCATGATACTTTCATATTTATCTGGCTTGTTACTGAAAGCAAATGACATATCCTTGTAAATAAAACTACAACTGAATGGAGAGAAAAGTTGCAGTGAAATGTTTTTATTGTTTGGAACTGGATTTAATCACTTCCGGTACAGAGACTTTTGTGAGGTACATATGACTTGACTGCACTGACACAGACAGGAATTTCCTTCACCACTTAACCTTGGGGCCCTGATCTCTGTGGAGCTGCAGCACCTTATCTATGACTTTGAGACCTTCATCATCTAGCTGTAGTAACTTATATAGATTCATTTTTTTAATAAACAGTAATGAATTTTAGCAGTATTTTGTTTTAGAAACTCAAATATAGCCACTTTTTTTGAGACAGCTTAAAACATTCTGGGTAACTACAGATGATCTGGTCTTCAACTAATTAAATGATCTTGGGCAAGTAATTTAATGCCTCTGAACCTTAACTAAGCCACCACCAGCTAAGTGCAGAGATCAGTGTTTCCCAAATTTCCATCATTCATATACCACCTTCAAGTTACCTACCACATCTGAGAACCATGTGAAACATCTAATTAACACCATTAAATAGTATTTTTAGAAAGTGTTAGCCCTTGGGGGGAGGGATAAATAAGGAGCTTGGGATGAAGATATACACACTTGGGATGAAGATACACACACTACTATACATAAGATAGATAACCAACAAGGACATATACGTATAGCACAGGGAACTCTACTCGACATTCTGTGATAATCTATGAGAAAAGAATCTAAAAAAGAATGAATATAGGTATGTGTATAACTGAATCAATTTGCTGTACACCTGAAACTAACACAACATTGTAAATCAACTATACTCCAATAGAATTAAAATTAAAAAAAAAAAAAGTTAGCCTTATCCTAAGCAGTAGCCATGAAACTGCAAGTCTGATAAGACCATTATCTTTTCTATAGACATTAACATTAACGATTAAAACCTTAATTCATGTACCACCTATAATCATCTCACATGATACCACACTGTAGTACACACATTGCTAAGACTTTATGATTACACCTAACACACAATGATACCTAAAACTTAGAGCCTGTCTCATTACTGACACTTTCACAGTCTACCTGATTATGTTCCAGCCTTTTATGCCACACATGGCATATTACTATTAAACAGAGCACTTAGCTAATCCCTCTCACAAACCTCTTCAAAATATACACAATAGTGGACATGCATTTCATTTTAGTTCCTATAAATCTTATAGGGAGGCATATGTCAACAAAGAAATAATTTCCTAAGGCAAGTGAATTTCTACCTGAATTCTCAATTGCTTTATGCCGCTTATTTGGAAGGGCCACAGATACATCCTCATAATCAGGGTCAGTTTCTTTGACTGTTCGCTTGATTCCAGACATGATGACATTCGTTCTTCACTGTGAAGCAATAATACATTAATTAATAACACTGCTTGATATCAATACTTATATGTGTACACACATACAAAAAGAATATTACATAATACCGATATTTATAAGTCTGTGTAAATACATACACACATCCCCTTTAAAGCTAAAAACATAACTTCAAAAGTTCACTGAAAAAAAAAACCATCTGTTACAAAGCATGCATTTCCCTTTCAAAAGAAAATCCTTTAACAAGGCAGCACATTGTTCAGACCTTCCAAAAGGAGCCAGGCTTTCACAGAAGGACCTCATATAGAAAGAAAAGAAACCAGATTTTGATGAAAACATGGTAAGCCCACAATATCCTGGAAAGCACAATGCATCAAACATATTACAGAATACAAGCAATATAGCTCAGTAAATAATTTATTATAGAAATCCTCAGTAAGTAATTTATTATACAAATCCTCCCTCTGGTACTTACACAGTACATGCTATATAACAAGAACTTAATAAATATTATTGTTACTGATCATTTATTATTATTCATAATAAACAAAAACTATATAGACTTATATTAAACTAACAAGCTTGCAATATGGTAAACACATCCTAGGTATACAAGTTTTTAAATAAAACCGTCCCATAAATCTTTAGATCTGCACTGTCCCAATACATTAGCCACTAGCCATATGTGGCTCCTTAAAGTTAATTAAAATTAAATAATATTTAAAATTTAGTTCCTTTTCCTACATTTCAGAACACTAGCTATATTTCAAGTGCTCAATAGCCATCAGGGCCAGTAGCTACTAAATTGGACAACAGAGATGCAGACCATTTTATCACTGCAGAAAGTTCCACTGGACACCGACCCTCTTCCAAACTGTTTCACTGAGCACTTATTATTTCATGAGTCAGTTTAGGAAATGCTGTACAGATCAGCACTATCCAAAAGAAACATAATGTGAGCCACAAACGGAAATAAACATTTTCTAGTGCACACATTTAAAAAAGGGAAAAGAAATGGGTGAAATTAATTTTAATAATACATTTTACTTACCCAATGTACCCAAAATATTATCATTCCAATGATATAATCAATATAAACATATTAACAATAAGATATTCTACATTCTTACCTTTGTACTAAGTCTTTTACACCTAGAGTACACCTTAATTTGGACTAGACACATTACAAAGGTTCAATAACAACCTGTGGCTGGTTGGGTCCCTTACTGGGCAGCAAGGGTCTACTGACAGATAAGAAAACAGGTCCAGGGAGGTTAGATGAGTTGCCCCTTAGAAGACTGATCTATGACAGAAAAGACAAGAAGAGCTCCCTAATTTCCAAACCTCTCCTCTACCACTGATGGAGATTATTTACCTAACCAAAGGCAAAAATACACAAAATGTATTTATTGAGATAATAAACAGTTTCAGAATAAAATTAATGAAAATAAAATATAACTCAAAAATAATAATTTTTTTATTCACTCAAAGTTAAAACAGAAATAACAATTTAAAAGCCTCTCAGCTCTTAGTCCAGTTCTTTCACCAGTCTCTGAGGTAGACTCACTTGATTCAGCTGGGAGAGACTCATTATGTAATGATATGTATGTAAATCCTGGATCTAGAACATTTTTCCTATAATTGTTATTTTGTATAATAACCCTAAGCTTTAAAATGTCCTACCTGCCCCCCCAGCATTTATAAACATCCTAAATCAAGCCATTTAATGTTTGTTCACTATCATTACCTACCTGCTCTAATTTAGAATATAAATGAGTATTTTTGGAGAAGTCCTGAATCCAACTATTATTTTCTGTTTTTAAAGCTTATAAAAAGTGAGAGTAGGGTACTGTTCTTTTAGCCTTCTCCATTTGGTCGGCAACTAGTTATAGATAACCTGAAAAAATCTTGGGCAGTTACATAAATAATACTTGCTTAAAAATCAATAAACCTCACTCCTTTTTCCTTAATGCAGAGAGAAAAAGAACAACAACAAAACCTCCTACTATCAAGATAAACCTGGGGCTTCCCTGGTGGCGCAGTGGTTGAGAATCTGCCTGCCAATGCAGACGACACAGGTTCGAGCCCTGGTCTGGGAAGATCCCACATGCCATGGAGCAACTGGGCCCGTGAGCCACAATTACTGAGCCTGCGCGTCTGGAGCCTGTGCTCCGCAACAACAGAGGCCGCGATAGTGAGAGGCCTGCGCACCGCGATGAAGAGTGACCCCCACTTGCCACAACTAGAGAAAGCCCATGCACAGAAATGAAGACCCAACACAGCCATAAATAAATAAATAAATAAATACATTGTGTATTATGAAAAAAAAAGAAAGAAAAAAAAAAAGATAAACCTGGTATCAGAAGTAGATACATCATAGCAGATCTCCAATCTGTTTTGCACCATACCATTTCCTCAGTGACCACCTGTCTTCTACAGTTTACCAAGAGTCTTACTGGATTATCTGTAAAAATGAGTGAGTCCAGCATCACCTTCACTCATCCATTCAGCAGACTTCATAATCTCCATATTCTCCTCTCACACCCCCCTCTCCCCAAGTACTCTCAGGAGTAATGGTGGCTCCTCCCCCAAAACGTTGGAGATTCTTGAAGAAAACAGTATTTTGTTTTACCCTCACTTAAGGGATAAAGCAAAATTCTCTTTTGACTTTTGCTCTAACATTGAGAGAATAGAAGGGAAAAAAGAGAAGATTTTGGAGGTGCAAGGGGGTGGGGTGGGTAAGGAAGAAACCACCAATGAATTAACTTATGCTGCCAAGGTAATTCACATTTTCATGCAGCCCCTGTAATAAAGCCTTTCCTGTCATCTTTGGGCATAGGTTTGAGCTCCCCCCGATAAACATGTTGAGGAAGATTTAGGTCTGTACTGAGCATTTTTAGTAATTGAGGTCTGCTTCTGTTCTACTAAGAACAATACTAAAGGACATACATGCCACATTCAAGTATATGCTACCTAAGGCTAGGCACATCTGCCAAGGCATGCTCTCACCATGATGTAATAAGTAAGTATGTGGAATGTGTAACAAATGATCCATGTAATAGTACATTTTGGATTCTTCTTGTCTGTCTTTGAGATTTATGAAAAGGAAATACGAACAGTTGTTAGATATTGTCAGGTTCAACTTTGAAACAAAATGTCCTACTAATCCTCTTAAAGGTTTGAATCAAATGAAATTGAAAAGAATACTGATGTGGTAAACTGTTAAAAAAGAAAATCAGTTACTGTTCATAATTTGTGAGAAAGGATTTTCTCCATACCATGGGACCAAATCCAAATACAGAAATGTATGTAATGCTGATTCCTCTAATTTAAAATTTTTCTCTCATTGAAATAGCTTCTTTATAAAAAGTAAACACTGGCAATTTAAACTTTAAAAATACACATTCCCCTCCCCCCATGTATTGTAATACAATGTAAGAAAGCAAAACCACCCTGTATCACACCCATTCAAATAACATAAACAAGTCTAAGTTTTTGAAAAAGGTTAAATACCAAAAACAAAACAAAATTTTTAATGCTCTATACTTTGAAAAGAAAAATAATTTTTAAAGGAAAATTGTACAATTTAAACCAAAAATTATATAATATACAGTCACTAGAAATTATTAGTAAAAGGTCTTAGTTCTCATGTTAGAGAAGACCTAGAATCTCTAGAATCTAGTCCTGGAACCCTGTCTTGTAAACACCACATCATACAAGATATGCCAACTCTTTGGTAAAGGAATAAAATCTGATAAATAAGGTTCCTGGAAAGTTTACTAAGTGAGGTACCTTCTCAATATAAAATTCTGTGATCCTCATGGCATTTGAATCTCATCAGAACCACTGTATTTCGTGCTTTCACTCAGATGACTTTTCCTATCTGATTTAAGAAGGGGGATGCAGAGCAGCAGTACAATCATTTTCCATCTGCTTCCATACAGACAGATGCTCCTAACATATTAATAATGATTTTATAATTCTTTAGCCCTGTCCTTTCTGTAATTTTCATTTCAAACAAAATATTTTCCCCTCTGTAAATAAGACAACTAGTGCTCCTTTATTAAACATGTGAATGAGAGAATCCATTCTCCTCTATTAGCCAGACAGACATTTCAAAAATGTCTACAAAAAACAAAACAGGAGAATGGGTAAACAAATTGTAGTATAACCAATGAACTCCCGATCCAACCAACAACAGGAATAAATTTTCATTATGGTAAGTAAAAGAAGCCAGACACATAATAGGAGCACATACTGAATAATCCTATTTACATGAAGTTCAAGAACACACAAATTAATCTATGGTGAAAGAAAACAGAATAGTAGTTGAGGTGCTTGGTAGTGGAGACGGACTGAGAAGAGGAATAATGACTCTTTCTGGGGTGACAGAAATATTTTATATCTTTTTTTCCCCCTATTTATTTGTACAAATAGCACAGGAGGACACCAGTCCCATGCAGACAGCAGCCCAGGGGTCACACCAGTTCTTTTGTCCTCACATTGGTAGATAAAGGCCTCTACTCTGGAGCCTTTGTGTGGGCCTAGGCAGCTTTGGAAGCCTGAGCTGGACTACAGTTGGAGCTGCAGCTATACCTGCAGCTGCGGCCTTGGCCTTTGGCCAGCAGAGCCTTAAAACTTTAGACCTTTAGCGATATGGGCACAAGCCTGTTTCCCAAACTCGGGGTGAGCGACGTAGGCAAGCTGACTGAGGTTGTGGCTGCTGCCCTTTGGGATCTTGGGCTTGACCTCCTTGGGCTTTACGAGGGCCTTGATAGCCTCAGCATGTGCACTCATGGCCTTGGTGTTGTTGGCCTGCATCTTCTTTAGGCCCTTCTTGTGCTTCTTGGCAAAACACATATTTCTCAGGAACTTGGGGTCCACCCCCTTAAGAGATTCATATCATTGTGACTGGGGTTTCTTGATGCCATTTCTGTGCCATTTTCGGGACTGGCTGTGCGTGGTGTGGTTCTCGGACTTGGCCATGTCTGCACCGGGGCCCAATGAATATTATTTTTTTGGCTGTGTTGGGTCTTCGTTCCTGTGCGCGGGCTTTCTCTAGTTGCGGTGAGCAGGTGCTCCTCTTTGTTGCAGTGTGCGGGCTTCTCATTGTCGTGGCTTCTCTTGTTGCAGAGCACGGGCTCTAGGCGTGCAGGCTTCAGTAGTTGTGGCACGCAGGCTCAGCAGTTGTGGCTTGCGGGCTCTAGAGCTCAGGCTCAGTAGTTGTGGCACAGGGGCTTAGTTGCTCCACGGCATGTGGGATCTTCCTGGGCCAGGGCCCGAACCCATGTCCCCTGCATTGGCAGGTGGATTCTTAACCACTGAACCACCAGGGAAGCACCGAAATATTTTTTATCTTAATAAAGGTGTGGGTTACACGGGTACATGCAATCGTTAAAAACTCATTCCAACTGTACACTTAAAATCTGTGTATTTCACTGTATGTAAACTATAGCTCAGCTCAGAAAAGGACTATACAAACATATCTGAACATGCCCTCTCCTGCTTGAGATCTTCCAGTGGCTTCCCATAACTCTTAGAATAAAATCATACTCCCTAACATGACCTACAAAATGTTACATGAATTGGGCCCTGCCTGCTTCTCCATCCTTAATCATTAAGATCCAGACACACTGATTTTCTTTCTTTTTTAAAAAATGTTTTTTATTCTTGTTCTTTTTTAAATTTATTTATTTCATTTATTTATTTTTGGCTGCATTGGGTCTTTGTTGCCGTGTGTGGGCTTTCTCTAGCTGCTGTGAGCGGGGCCTACTCTTCGTTGCGGTGCGCAGGCTTCTTGTTACAGTGGCTTCTCTTGTTGAGGAGCATGGGCTCTAGGCATGATGGCTTCAGTAGCTGTGGCAAGTGGGCTCAGCAGTTGTGGCTCGTGGGCTCTAGAGCGCAGGCTCAGTAACTATGGCGCACGCACTTCGATGCTCTGCAGCATACGGGATCTTCCCAGACCAGGGCTCGAACCCATGTCCCCTGCGTTGGCAGGCAGATTCTGAACTACTGCACCACCAAGTAAGCCTTGGTTTTCATTCTATTCCTCAAAAACACCTCAATCATTCCCTAGGGTTTTTGGACTTATGGTTCCTTCTGCCTGGAATGCTCTTCCCCCAGGTTAGCTTTACCAGATGCTAGCTCAAATGCCTGCCTTATCAGAGAAGGCCTTCCCTGATCATACTACCAAACACAGCTCTCCCCATATTCCCTCTCCAAAGTTCCTGGAAGGTCTCAATAAATTATTTGCTGAATAAATAAGTGAAGGGATAACTAAAATACATGCCAAAATATAAATACCCACAGGGAACAAACTACTAGCTTTCATCATTCTTTCTATAATACTTACAAATCTATTTGTTGATATTGCTATACCTTCAAAGGTATTATAGCTAATTGTTTAAAATAAAGGGATATGCAAAGAAATTACACACAGACACATGCAAACAAAAAGCACATATGGCAAGGTTACTGGCAGAGAGAATAACTTAAGGCAAAAACCATTTAATACAAAAAAGATTGTTACTATTAAAAGACACAATCATAAAGATATGTCATAAACTATAAATCAAACAGCATCATGTCAAGACATACAAAACACAAAACAAACCAAAAATACAAGAATTTAAGAAAACCATAAGGGAAGAATTTGAACATATGTCTCTCAGAAATTTAAAAGATCAAGAAGACAACAGATAAAAATACAGATGATATAGATAATACAATTTATAAGCCAGATTTAATAACTCTGAACCCAACAAAAAATATTTTAAATAGCTAGAAAAATTCATTAAATTAAATTATATAAGTTATATGAAGAAAGTCTCAATTACTGAAAAATTAGGAAACGTTACAGCTATATTCTCTGATTTTGATAAAATTAAATATGAAACTATTAACAAAAACTCACTATGATATGAAAGAAGGAAATTTCAATAAGACTATTTAAAAATTATCAGCAGGGCTTCCCTGGTGGCGCAGTGGTTGAGAGTCCACCTGCCTATACAGGGGACACGGGTTTGTGCCCCGGTCCAGGAAGACCCCACATGCCGCAGAGCGGCTGGGCCCGTGAGCCATGGCCGCTGATCCTGCGCGTCCGGAGCCTGTGCTCCGCAACGGGAGAGGCCACAACAGTGAGAGGCCCGCGTACAGCAAAAAAAAAAGAAAAAAAAAATCAGCAAAAAGGAAACAATATATCTAAACCTATGGAGATGTGGTCAAAAGGCATCCTAAGAGGAAAACGAGAGACCAGTTTTCATTTGCGAATATAAGCAGATACAAATCCAGTCCAGCAGGGTATTAAAAGAACTGTGCATCGTGACTAGAAGGTTTTATTACCAGCAATAAATAAAGCATTGGGGAGCTCCAGAAGCAAGGTGATTTGAACTGCATAGGTCTAACACTGGACCTTTAGAAATATATAAATGCAACTGACTTTCAGTAATCCAAATACATACGATCCATTTCATGAATTATACCTTACCTTGCAAACTAAAAATAGCAGCAGCTTTTACTCCAACACCATCCAGGCTTCTCAAAGACTGTCCAATGTGCATGCTGAGAAAGAATAACCATTTTAATATTATACTGACAAAAATCATTAGGCATGAAGAAGTCCTTTCAAAAAAATCAAAATACATATTTCAGCGTCAATTTAAATTTTTTCCTCTATTTGAAGATTACTCATAGAGCTGTCATTTCCCACTGATACTGATAACTGAAAATCTTCTTCCCAAAATTATGCTTATTTTTCATAATACAAGCAATCTGAAGTAGCCTATTTATAGGAAAGACTCAGATAAAGGGAAATCTAAAAGGAAGAGAAGATTTTGTTCTGATTTTCATTTAAGTTGGTAGCAACAAAAACTCCATCCTAAATGAAACTGAGTTATTTGTAGTGAGGTGGATGGACCTAGAGTCTGTCATACAGAGTGAAGTAAGTCAGAAAGAGAAAAACAAATACCGTGTGCTAACACATATATAAGGAATCTAAAAAAAAAAAGTGGTTCTGAAGAACCTAGGGGCAGGCAGGAATAAAGACACAGATGTAGAGAATGGACTTGAGGACACGGGGAGGGGGAAGGGTAAGCTGGGACGAAGTGAGAGAGTGGCATGGACATATATACACTACCAAATGTAAAACAGATAGCTAGTGGGAAGCAGCCGCATAGTACAGGGAGATCAACTCGGTGCTTTGTGACCGCCTAGAGGGGTGGGAGGGAGGGAGACGCAAGAGGGAAGAGATATGGGGATATATGTATAGCTGATTCACTTTGTTATGAAGCAGAAACTAACACACCACTGTAAAGCAATTATACTCCAATAAAGATGTTAAAAAAGAAAAAAAAAAAACTCCATCCTAGTTATTCTAAGCCAGGTCTTATACACAAAACCGAGTCTACCATAGTCCCCCCCTTATCTGTGGGGGATACATTCCAAGACCCCAGTGGATGCCTGAAACAAAGAACAGTAATGAACCCTGTCTTCTGTTCATCTCTTTCACCACAAATTTAATGCCTTTTCCATCTTAACTAGGTACTCTTCACACACTGTAGCCATAAATTTCGCAGTATGAGGTGTGAAAAAAAAAACTAGCACGAATTTGTTTTTCCTTCTTGACAATTTCATGGATGGAAGATTTGTTTCTAAGGCAAATCTTAGCAACCTCAGCATGCAACTTTTTTCTTTCCTTATTAACTTTCACCTTTTCACCTAAAGGAAGCACTTTACAGCTTCTCTTTGGCATATCTGAATTGCCAGCATAACCACTCTTTCACTGTGGTGCCATTATTAAGTAAAATAAGGATGACTTGAACACGAGCACTGATACCTCAACAGTTGATGTGATATCAAGATGGCTACTAAGTGACTAATGGGCAGAATACACAGGACAAAGGGATGATTCACATCCCAGGTGGGACAGAACTGGGATGGCACGAGATTTCATCATGTTAACTCAGAATAGTGAGAAATTTAAAACTTCTGTCTGGATAAACAACAAGGTCCTACTGTACAGCACAGCAAACTATATTCAATATCCTGTGATAAACCATAACGGAAAAGAATATGAAAAAGAAGAATGTATACATACGTATAACTGAATCACTTTGCTGTACAGCAGAAATTAACACAACTTGCAAATCAACTAAACTTCAATAAAATAAATTTTAAAAAAGAGATCAGGAGAGGTGGAGTCAAGATGGCGTACTAGGAGGACGCAGAATGCCCGTCTCCTCACTACTAGGGCACTACCAGGCACCAGTGGGGGACCACAGACACCGAAGGGGACAGGAGGAACCCCCAGCAACCGGGTAAGACATGCGGCATGGGGGGAGTGAAGGGGGAGGAGAAGTGGAGGCAGGAGGGGACTGGCTCCCCAGAGGGGAGGTTAGGGGAGGGGAAGGGATCCCATGCCAGAAGGGGGAAATTGGGGAAGCACTGGGAGGGCAGAGGATTTTCCTCTTTTAGATTGGGCTTCTGCTTTACTTTGCTGATTCATTGTTCTTGATTCTTTTATATTTTTATTTTTCCTAATAAATCTTTTATTTTTCTAATTTTATTTTATTCTTTATATTTTGTTAGTGATCCCTCCTTTTGGCTTGTTCCCCCACTTTTCTTTTCTTTTTTCTGCTGTGGTTTTCTTTTACCTTGTTGCAGTTGTCTCACTTATAGTTTTATTTCTACTAATACTTTTTTTTTTTTTTTTTTTTTGCAGTACGCGGGCCTCTCACTGTTGTGGCCTCTCCCATTGCGGAGCACAGGCTCCGGATGCACAGGCTCAGCGGCCATGGCTCACGGGCCTAGCCGCTCTGCGGCATGTGGGATCCTCCCGGACCGGGGCATGAACCCGTGTCCCCTGCATCGACAGGCGGACTCTCAACCACTGTGCCACCAGGGAAGCCCTCTACTAATACATTTTTTATCTTTCTAATTTTATTTTGTTTTTTATTCTTTGATACTGTACTGCTCCTCTTCTCTGTCTCTTCCCTTTTTTTTTTTTTTAACCATGCCACGAAGCTTGTGGGATCTTGGTTCCCAGTCTGGAGGTCAGGCCCTAGCTCCTGTGGTGAGAGTTCTGAGTCCAAACTGCTGGACTAACAGAGAACCTCAGACCCCAGGGAATATCAATCGGAGTGAGCCCTCCCAGAGGTCCTCACCTCAGCACCAAGACCCAGCTCTATCCAACTGCCTGCAAACTCCAGTGCTGGACAACTCAGGCCAAACGACCAGTAAGACAGGAATACAGCACCACCCATCAAAAAAACAAAAAAAAAAAACATGAAACAACAAAAAAATACATTACAGACGAAGAAGATAAAAACCTACAAGACCAAATAAATGAAGACGAAATAGGCAACCTATCTGAAAAAGAATTCAAAGTAATGATAGTAAAGATGATCCAAAATCACGGAAACAGAACAGAGAAAATACAAGAAACATTTAACAAGGATCTAGAAGAACTAAAGAGCAAACAGTGATGAACAACACAATTACCGAAATTAAAAATACTCTAGAAAGAATAACAGAATAGCTGGGGCAGAAAAACAGATAAGTGAGCTGGAAGATAAAATGGTGGAAATAACTGCCAGGGAGCAGAATAAAGAAAAACAAATCAAAAGGATTGAGGACAGTCTCAGAGACTCTGTGACAACATTAAATGCAACAACATTCGAATTATAGGGGTCCCAGAAGAAGAGAAAAAGAAGGGGTCTGAGAAAATATTTGAAGAGATTACAGTTGAAAACCTCACTAACATGGGAAAGGAAATAGTCAGTCAAAACCAGAAAACACAGAGAGTACCATACAGGATAAACTCAAAGAGAAACACACCGAGACACATATTAATCAAGCTATCAAAAATTAAATACAAAGAAAAAATATTAAAAGCAGCAAAGGAAAAGCAACAAATAACACGTAAGGGAATATCTATAAGGTTCACAGCTGATTTTTCAGCAAAAACTCTGCAAGCCAGAAAGGAGTGGCAGGACATATTTAAAGTGCTGAATGGGAAAAACCTACAACCAAGATTACTCTACCCAGGAAGGATCTCACTCAGATCTGATGAAGAAATTAAAACCTTTACAGATAAGTAAAAGTTAAGAGAATTCAGCACCACCAAACCAGCTTAGCAGCAAATGCTAAAGGAACTTCTCTAGGTAGGAAACACATGAGAAGGAAAAGACCTACAAAAACAAACCAAAAAACAATTAGAAAACGGTAATAGGAACACACACATCAATAATTTCCTTAAATGTAAACAGATTAAATGCTCCAACCAAAAGACGTAGACTGGCTGAATAGATACAAAAACAAGACCCATACACATGCTGTCTACAAGAGACCCACTTCAAACCTAGCTAGGGACACACACAGATTGAAAGTGAGGGGATGGAAAAAGATATTCCATGCAAATAGAAATCAAAAGAAAGCTGGAGTAGCAATTCTCATATCAGACAAAATAGACTTTAAAATAAAGACTATTATAAGAGACAAAGAAGGACACTACGTAATGATCAAGTGATCAATCCACGAAGAAGATAAAACAATTGTAAATATTTAGGCACCCAACATAGCACCTCAATACATAAGGCAAATGCTAACAGCCATAAAAGGGGAAATCAACAGTAACACAATAATAGTAGGGGACTTTAACACCCCACTTTCACCAAAGGACAGATCATCCAAAATGAATATAAATAAGGAAA
This sequence comes from Lipotes vexillifer, assembly GCF_000442215.2. NCBI lineage: Eukaryota > Metazoa > Chordata > Mammalia > Artiodactyla > Lipotidae > Lipotes > Lipotes vexillifer. The sequence continues at coordinate 2,911,581 of NW_006796752.1, read as the reverse complement.
CACAAGCTTTAAATGATACATTAAACAAGATGGACTTAACTGATATTTATAGGACATTCCATCCAAAAACAACAGAACACACTTTCTTCTCAATTGCTCATGGAACATTTTCCAGGACAGACCATATCTTGGGTCACAAATCAAGGCTTGGTAAATTTAAGAAAACTGAAATCATATCAAGTATCTTTTCCGACCAAAACACTGTGAGACTAGATATCAATTACAGGAAAAAAATCTGTAAAAAATACAAACACATGGAGGCTAAATAATACGCTACTAAATAACTAAGAGATCACTGAAGAAATCAAAGAGGAAATCAAAAAACACCTAGAAACAAATGACAATGAAAACACAATGACCCAAAACCTATGGGATGCGGCAAAAGCAGTTCTAAGAGGGAATTTTATAGCAATACAATCCTACCTCAAGAAACAAGAAACATCTCAAACAACCTAAACTTACGCCTAAAGCAATCAGAGAAAGAACAAAAAAACCCCAAAGTTAGCAGAAGGAAAGAAATCATAAAGATAGATCAGAAATAAATGAAAAAGAAATGAAAGAAACAATAGCAAAGATCAATAAAACTAAAAGCTGGTTCTTTGAGAAGATAAACAAAATTGATAAACCATTAGCCAGACTCATCAAGAAAAAAAGGGAGAAGACGTTTATCAACAGAATTAAAAATGAAAAAGAAGTAAACTGACACTGCAGAAATACAAAGGATCATGAGAGATTACTACAAGCAACTCTATGCCAATAAAATGGACAACCTGGAAGAAATGGACAAATTCTTAGAAAAGCACAACCTTCCGAGACTGAACCAGAAAAAATAGAAAATATAAACAGACCAATCACAAGCACTGAAATTGAAACTGAGATTTAAAATCTTCCAAAAAACAAAAGCCCAGGACCAGATGGCTTCACAGGTGAACTCTATCAAACATTCAGAGAAGAGCTAACGCTATCCTTCTCAAACTCTTCCAAAATACAGCAGAGGAAGGAATACTCCCAAACTCATTCTACGAGGCCACCATCATCCTGATACCAAAACCAGACAAAGATGTCACAAAAAAACTACAAGCCAATAGCTCTGATGAATAAAGATATAAAAATCCTCAACAAAATACTAGCAAACAGAATCCAACAGCACATTAAAAGGATCATACACCATGATGAAGTGGGATTTATCCCAGGAATGCAAGATTCTTCAATATATGCAAATCAATCAATGTGATACACCATATTAACAAATTGAAGGAGAAAAACCATATGATAATCTCAATAGATGCAGAAAAAGCTTTTGACAAAATTCAATACCCATTTATGATAAAATCTCTACAGAAAGTAGGCATAGAGGGAACCTACCTCAACATAATAAAGGCCATATATGACAAACCCACAGCTAACATCATTCTCAATGGTGAAAACATGAAACCATTTCTTCTAAGATCAGGAACAAGACAAGGTTGCCCACTCTCACTGCTATTATTCAACATAGTTTTGGAAGTTTTAGCCACAGCAATCAGAGAAGAAAAAGAAATAAGAATAATCCAAACAGGAAAAGAAGTAAAACAGTCACTGTTTGCAGATGGTATGATACTATACATAGAGAATCCTAAAGATGCTACCAGAAAACTGCTAGAGCTAATCAATGAATTTGGTAGAGTAGCAGGATACAAAATTAATGCACAGAAATTTCTTGCATTCCTATACACCAATGATGACAAATATGAAAGAGAAATTAAGGAAACACTCCCATTTACCACTGCAGCAAAAAGAATAAAACATCTAGGAATAAACCTACCTTAGGAGACAAAAGACCTGTATGTGGAAAACTACAGGACACTGATGAAAAAAATTAAAGATGATACAAACTGATGGAGAGAGATACTATCTTCTTGGATTGAAAAAAATCAACAATGTGAAAATGACTCTACTACCCAAAGCAATCTACAAATTCAAGGTAACAAACTACCAATGGCATTTTTCACAGAACTAGAACAAAAAATTGCACAGCTTGTATGGAAACACAAAAGACCCCAAAGAGCCAAAACAACCTTGAGAAAGAAAAACGGAGCTGGAGGAATCAGGCTCTCGGACTTCAGACTATACTACACACCTACAGTAATCAAGACAGTATGGTACTGGCACAAAAACAGAAATATAGATCAGTGGAACAGGATGGAAAGCCCAAAGATAAACCCACCCACATATGGTCACCTTATCTTTAATAAAGGAGGCAAGAATATACAATGGAGAAAAGACAGTCTCTTCAATAAGTGGTGCTGGGAAAACTGGACAGCTACATGTAAAAGAATGAAATTAGAACATTCCTTAACACCATACACAAAAATAAACTCAAAATGGATTAAACACCAGACACTATAAGTGTAAGGCCAGACACTATAAAACTCTTAGAGGAAAACATAGGCAGAACACTCTATGACATAAATCACAGGAACACCCTTTTTGACGCACCTCCTAGAGAAATGGAAATAAAAACAAACACATGAGACCTAATGAAACTTAAAAGCTTTTGCACAGCAAAGGAAACCATAAACAAGACGAAAAGACAACCCTGAGAATGGGAGATAATATTTGCCAACTAAGCAACTGACAAAGGATTAATCTCCAAAATTTACAAGCAGCTCATGCAGCTCAATACCAGAAAAACAAACAACCCAATCCAAAAATGGGCAGAAGACCTAAACAGACATTTCTCCAAAGAAGATACACAGATTGCCAACAAACACATGAAAAGATGCTCAATGTCACTAATCATTAGAGAAATGCATATCGAAACTACAATGAGGTATCACCTCTCACTGGTCAGAAAATGGCCATCATCAAAAAATTTACAAACAATAAATGCTAGAGAGGGTGTGGAGAAAAGAGAACCCTCTTGCACTGTTGGTGGGAATGTAAGTTGATACAGCCATTATGGAGAACAGTATGGAGCTTCCTCAAAAAACTAAAAATAGAACTACCATATGACCCAGCAATCCCACTACTGGGTATATACCCTGAGAAAACCATAATTCAAAAAGAGACATGTACAATGTTCACTGCAGCACTATTTACAATAGCCAGGACATGGAAGCAACCGAAGTGTCCATCGACAGATGAATGGATAAAGAAGATGTGGCACATATATACAATGGAATATTACTCAGCCATAAAAAGAAACGAAGTTGAGTTATTTGTAGTGAGGTGCATGGAGCTAGGGTCTGTCATACAGAGTGAAGTAAGTCAGAAAGAGAAAAACAAATACTGTATGCTGGGACTTCCCTGGCGGCACAGTGGCTAAGAATCCGCCTGCCAATGCAGGGGACACAGGTTTGAGCCCTGTGTCAGCCAACACAATCACTGTTTCTTCAACTCACCTGGTATGGGAAAAAATAGGTCTTTTAAATAAAAATAGCCACAATTTTACACTGGACCAGAATGGTGGGAAGCTGATAGACGTTGGTCATTTGCATCAAACTGATATGATCCACTCGGTTGATGTGGCCGTCCCCAGTGTGACATGTAAAGAGGTGAGCAAAATGGGACAGTTAGACAGCTGAGCTCAAAAAAATTGTTTCATTATTTAAGTATTATATATTTCCAGGTCAAAAACACCTACTTTCCTATTATAAATAAAACTGCTTAAGACTACAAAAGTTGCTATATAAGGTCTGTCCCAGGATCCATTCAGGACAGTATTCTGTCTCCAGTCTTACAAAGTAACAAGAAAAAGAGTTTAGGATCAAACAGCTATTCTAAATTATGAACGCCCTGCTTCTATCCATTAGTGCAACAACTGGAGAGCTGGCTTTAGGTAGGTTTACCCTTCCTTTACCCGACCTCTTAAACATACTCTTTGTAGACAGACTGAGCTATCCGGGAAGTTTACAGGTTTTGATATATTTACGGTAAATTCTTCTTAAGTTGACAGAAGGTAGGCCATATAACATTCCAGTAACTTCCTTAGAGCCACTTTCAGACAAAAATCACTGGAATTATCTAAAGTGATAATTCTGACTCATATGACAATCTTGTTGTTTCAGTTGTGAAGCCATAAAAGTTTTCTTTCCAAGAGAAGCAAAAAGAGGAAAAAAAAAAAAAAAAGACTTGTCTACAAATAAGGGCTGAAAAGGAAAGAAAGGAACTGGACCAGATCAAGATTGTGTCAAACTCTTGGCCACAGTCACTGAGAACATATAAATTAAGCCAAATTTTGCACACTTCACTAAATAGGGATTTTTTCACTGGAGCTTTCAAACTGGCAGTCAATCCTATGGGGATAAGTCTCATGCCTTTCTATCAAGAGCTGAGATTCTAGAAAGAAAACAAGTACCTTAAAACATAAGACATTTTTCAGAAAATCGGTTTTTCTTTAGCAACACTGCCTAATCTAGAAAATCTACCTATTTACAAAAATCTACCTATTGATGAAATTTTTCTGAAATTAGACAGTGATGGTTGCACAACTTTGTAAATATACTAAAAACAACAAACCAAAAAACCCCCCAAGTATTACGCTTTAAAGGAGTGAATTGTTTTTTTACATTGTTTACTCTATTTATTTATTTTTTAACATCTTTATTGGAATATAATTGCTTTACAATGGTGTGTTAGTTTCTTCTGTAAAACAAAGTGAATCAGCTCTACATATACATATATCCCCGTATCTCCTCCCTCTTGCATCTACCTTCCACCCTCCCTATCCCACCCCTCTAGGTGGTCACAGAGCACTGAGCTGACCTCCATGTGCTATGCAACTGCTTCCCACTAGCTATCTATTTTACATTTGGTAGTGTATATATGTCCACGCCACTCTCTCACTTCGTCCCAGCTTACCCTTCCCCCTCCCCGTGTCCTCAAGTCCGTTCTCTACATCTGTGTCTTTATTCCTGTCCTGCCCCTAGGTTCTGCAGAACTTTTTTTTTTTTTTAAGAATCCATATATATATGTGTTAGCATACAGTATTTGTTTTTCTCTTTCTGACTTACTTCACTCTGTATGACAGACTCTAGCTCCATGCACCTCACTACAAATAAATCAATTTTGTTTCTTTTTATGGCTGAGTAATATTCCATTGTATATATGTGCCACATCTTCTTTAACCATTCATCTGTTGATGGACACTTTGGTGGCTTCCATGTCCTGGCTATTGTAAATAAAGCTGCAATGAACATTGTGGTACATGACTCTTTTTGAATTATGGTTTTCTCAGGGTATATGCCCAGTAGTGGGATTGCTGGGTCGTATGGTAGTTCTATTTTTAGTTTTTTGAGGAAGCTCCATACTGTTCTCCATATTGGCTGCATCAACTTACATTCCCACCAACAGTGCAAGAGGGTTCCCTTTTCTCCACACCCTCTCCAGCATTTGTTGTCTGTAGATTTTTTGATGATGGCCATTCTGACTGGTGTGAGGTGATACCTCATTGTAGTTTTGATTTGCATTTCTCTAATGATTAGTGATGTTGAGCATCCTTTCATGTGTTTGTTGGCAATCTGTATATCTTCTTTGGAGAAATGTCTGTTTAGGTCTTCTGTACATTTTTGGATTGGGTTGTTTGTTTTTTTGATATTGAGCTGCATGAGCTTAAAGGAGTGAGTTTTATGGTATGTGAACTAGAACTCAGTAAAGGCATTATAAATAATAACAATGACAAACCCCCTATACATTAACCTTAAACAGAAATCTATTTACAGATTATCCTTCCCCAAGTATGCGTGTACATGCTATGTGTACACTTGCAGAAGGGCAAGGCAGTCACCTGGGGAATCAACCTGGAAGACCAGTTCCTAATCAACATTTGGAAGACCAGAGGCATGGACTGTTAACACTTTCAAATTTAGTTTTTTAATCAAATATTTCAGATATTCAAAAAAGGTATAAAATGCAGCGAGAGGAACACAAGGAGGTTCAAAAGTATTAGTGATCTCCTATGTTTTTTTAAATTAATTAATTAATTCATTTATTTATTTATGGCTGTGTTGTGTCTACGTTGCTGCGCATGGGCTTTCTCTAGTTGTGGAGAGCGGGGTCTACTCTTCATTGTGACTCACAGGCTTAGTTGCTCTGCAACATGTGGGATATTCCCGGACCAGGGCTCGAACCCATGTCCCCTGCGTCGGCAGGCGGATTCTTAACCACTGTGCCACCAGCGAAGTCCGACTGATCTATTTCTTAAGCTGGGTGATAGCTAAGTAGGTATTTGTTACTTTATTATTATTCTTTAAAAGGTACCTCCTTATTATATGTGCTCTTTAATATACATATGATGTATTTCATAATTTTTAAAAACAAAACTTAAAAGAAATTATGTACATTCATATTATGGAATAAATCAGTTCCACTGTAATGTGACATATGCATTCCTAAAAATTACCACGCTGTATAAAATTGCATAACAAAAACCACAAGGCTTATAGGAAAAATGGGTTTGGGCCCAACACTCAAAAATTTTATCAGTGACATTAAGAAAAAAAAAGGAATCAAATAAAAAAGGAATCTAATATTGTAAAAATGGCAGCAAAGTTCTACACATTAAATGGTTAAGAAATACCTAAGTGCTACAATAAACTTGGCAGTTTGCCTTGAAAAAGACCTCAAGTTTGCTTGTGGAAGTGGGCATTGAAAAGTTACAGCTTGTTGAGTTACCTGGAAGTGGTAATGAGGCTAATCTGAAATCAACAGAAAAGTGTAACACCAGATGTGGATGGGTGTGGCTCATAACACAGCAAACTGAGGTTGCTGGAGGATGTCTGAGGTGTGTGCCTGCGTGTAGCTTGTGTGTTTTTGCCATGGCTCAATTCAGCAGGTGCAGTTTTCTGCATTCACCTAGCATTTCTTGCAGATGAAATCACGCATGAGCGAATGTGAAATTCACGTTATACTCAAAATAGCTCCCTATTATATCAATTGCACTGGAACATATTCATGTTTTCATATAGCAAAAATGTTCTGCAATGTAGCCATTAAAAAGAATGTGTTGATATGGAAATACCTCTAAAATAAACTGTAAAGTGAAAAAAAGCCAAGGTGCAGATCGTGTGTATACTTTGATTCTTTCTGTGTAAACTAGGGGAAAGAGCAGAGAAACCCAAAAGTATGCAGGTAGATGCCTGTGTAGGTTTTTCTGGAAGGATAAAAAATGATTTAACAACAGTTGCCTCTGGGTAGTGGTTTTGATTTCATTTTATTCCTGACTACAATGTTTGAATTTCTAACCATGTACATGCATTATTTGGGGGAGGAAAATGCCAAAAGGGTTTATGTCTCTTTCTGTTTTCTTCTCTATATGTTTAAAAGACACAACTACAGAGAATGTGAAACAACTGGGACTTTCAGGCATTGGTGGTGGGAATGCAAAATGGTACAACCACTTTGGAAAACAGCTTGGGAGTTTCTTAAAAAAAATTAAAAATTCCCTACCATATGACCCAGCCATTCCACTCTTAGGTATTACCCAAGAGAAATAAAAGCCTACGTCCATACAAAAACACAAATGTTCACAGCAATGTTATTTGTAATAGTCAAAAACTAAAAACAACCCAAATGTCCATTAGTAGGCAAATGGATAAACAAATTGTGATATATCCATACAATAGAACATACTCTTCAATAAAAAAGAATTAACCAGGGACTTCCCTGGTGGCACAGTGGCTAAGAATCTGCCTGCCAATGCAGGGGAGATGGGTTCAAGCCCTGGTGCGGGAAGATCCCACATGCCACAGAGTAACAAAGCCCGTGAGCCACAACTACTGAACCTGCGCTCTAGAGCCTGCGAGCCACAACTCCTGAAGCCTGTGTGCCACAACTACTGAGCCCACGTGCCACAACTCCTGAAGCCCGTGCTCCACAACAAGAGAAGCCATCGCATTAAGAAACCCACGCACCGCAGCAAAGAGTAGCCACCGCTCAACGCAATTAGAGAAAGCCCGCGCGTAGCAACAAAGACCCAAGGCAGCCATAAATAAATAAATAAATAAACTTAAAAAATAATTAACCAATACATGCAGCAACATAAATTAATTTCAAAATGATGCTGAGTGAAAGAAGCCAGCTTAAGAAAAAAGTATATACTACAATGGTAACATTTATACAAAATGCAAACTATAGTGACAGAAACCTGATCAGTGGTTGTTGTGGTATGGGGCAATGATGGGGAAGGGAGAGAGAAGGATCACAAATGGGCATTAGAAAAATTGGAGGGATGATGCATATGTTTACTATCTTGATCGTGGTGATGTTTTCACAGATGCATAAATATGTCAAAACTTATCAAATTATACACTTTATATATGTGCAGATTGTGGTATGCTAATTGTACCTCAATGAAGCAATTTAAACATACACACACAGCTATTAAATATAGACTGTCAAAAAATGTATAAAGAATACACAATGGTGGGCTTCCCTGGTGGTGCAGTGGTTAAGAATCCGCCTGCCAATGCAGGGCACACGGGTTTGAGCCCTCATCTGGGAAGCTCCCACATGCCACGGAGAAACTAAGCCAGTGCGCCACAACTACTGAGCCTGTGCTCTAGAGACCGCGAGCCACAACTACTGAGCCTGTAGGCCTAGAGCCCTTGCTCCGCAACAAGAGAAGCCACCACGATGAGAAGCCCAGGTACCACAATGAAGAGTAGCCCCGGCTCGTCCCAACTATAGAAAGCCTGCGTTCAGCAACGAAGACCCAATGCAGCCAAAAAAATATAAGTAAAATAAATTTAAAAATATAAAAAGAATACACAATGGGAGCCCTCATACATTGTTGGTGGAAATGTAAAATGGTGCAACTGCTGTGGCAAACAGTTTGGCAGTTCCTCAAAAAGTTAAACACAGAATTACTATGTGACCTAGCAATTCCACACCTAGGTATACATTCAAAAGAACTAAAAACATATGTCCACATAAAAACTTGTATGTATGTGAATGTTCATAACAACATTATTCACAATAGTGAAAAAAATGGAAGCAATTCAAATGTCAATGGATGACTGGATAAACAAAATGTGATATAATCATACAACGTATTATTAAGCAATTAAAAAGAATAAAGTACCAACACATGCTACAACACCGATCAACTTTGAATATATCATGCTAATTAAGTGAAAGAAGCCAGACACAAAAGGCCACATGTTATATGATTATATTTCTATGAAATGTCCAGAAACAGGCAAATCCATAGACACAGAAAGTGGCTGCCAGGGGATGAGGGGAGGAGGGAACTGGGACTGACTGCAAATATGTATGGGGTTTCTTTCTGGAATCATGAAAATGTTATGGAACTAGATGGTAGTAATGGTTGTACAACTTTGTGAATATACTAAAAAAAACACTGAATTATACACTTTAAAATGGTGAATTCTCTCTTATGTGAATTATGTCTCAACGAATAAGTATACACTCAAATAAACTAAATTAGTTTAAAAAAACAAAATAAATAACAATCACCAACATATCCACAACTCTGTAAATAAAAACATTATGAATAAAGTTGAAGCTCCTGCCCCTTGGCATTCTGGTCACCGCCAGCCTTCATTACCACCACATAACAGGTCTCTCCCCACACTTACCCCAAGTTCACTCTTCAGATAAACAGAATGAACAATCCTTGGTTAGGAGAACTAGTTCTTCTACCTCTCGCTGCCTACAGTCATCAAAGTTCACACGCTTGAACTTCTCCTAATTACCTTCCAACGGGTTCACATTTCATCCCTAACTTCTCTCTGCTTAATGAAATGCTATTCATCCTTCAAGAATCAAAATAAGTTCCAATTCATCCATGAAGTGCACCCCAGCCTTCAAAAAACTTTTTTCTAACTCCCACAGAACAGATGGTACAGAAACAATCCGCTTCATAAGTCTTGTTTTCTATGAGGGAAAAGTGCACCAATGCTGACCCTCACCCTCCATTCAGTGGCAGTGTAGAAAATAGACTGAAAGGGGGGCAGGTTTAGTTAAAAGCAAGGAGGTGGGGGCCAATTTAAGGAGATGGCAATGAAGAATTCTATTCTGCATGAGCAAATGAGAAGAGAGGAGGATCAAGTATTTCTTGGAATCTATCCTAAGGAAATACTCTCAAGACTGGTGATACACATCATACATGGGCTGTACTTAACAGATCTACAACTTAAATATTAGTCCTCTACTTTCTATACATTTAGAATATAATAAAAAACTTCATAATAAAAAACTGGAAATAGTCCATAGCAAATTACAGTGTATCCATTGAATGACTATATAGGAATTTTAATATGGTAAGATATGTAGAAAACCCTAAAGATTCCACCAAAAACCTGGTAGAATAAATTAATTCAGCAAAGTAGCAGGATATCAAGTCATCACATAAAAATCAATTACATTTCTATACACAAACAATGAACAATCTGAAAAGGAAATTACAAAAATATTTCCATTTATAATAGCATCAAAAAGAATAAAATACTTAGGAACTAACCAAGAAGGTAAAAGATATATACAATGAAAACTACAAAATATTGCTGAAAGAAATTAAAGAAGACAAATAAATGGTAACACATCCCATTTTCATGGACTGGAAGACCTAATACTGTTAAAAACTCAATAGTACCCGAAGCCATCTACAAAGTCAATGCAATACCTACTGAAATCTCAATGACATTTTCTGCAGAAATAGAAAAACCCATCCCAAAATTCATATGGAATCTCAAGGGACCCTGAATAACCAAAACAATCTTGAAAAAGAACAAAACTGGAGGACTCACACTTCCTGATTTCAAAGCTTACTAGAAGCTACAGTATCAAAACAGCGTGGTACTGGCATAACACATATATAGACCAATGGAATAAAATAGCCCAAAAATTAACTCTTGCATATATGCTCAAATGATCTTTGGCAAGGCTGCCAAAACCACTTAATGGGGGAAAAAACAGTCTTTTCAACAAACAGTGCTAGGAAAACTGGATATCTATGTGCAAAAAAATGAATTTGGACCCTTAACTAATGCCAGGTACAAAAATTAACTCAAAATGGATCAAAGAACTAAATGGGCAAAGGATTTGAATTGATATTTCTCCAAAGATATACAAATGGTCAATAAGCACATGAAAAGATATTCAACATCACTAATATTAGGGAAGTACAAATCAAAAACACAATGAGATATCACCTCACAGCCATTAGCATGGCTACTTTAGAAAAACAAAACAAAAAGCAGAAAAGTGTTAGCAAGGACGTGAAGAAACTGGAACCCTCCTGCATTGGTGGTGGGAATATAAAATGGTGCAGCCACTATGGAAAACAGTGTGGCGCTTCCTCAAAAAGTTAAAAACAGAATTACTGTATGATCCAGCAATTCTACTTCTGTGGAAATACCCCCAAAGAACTGAAAGCAGGGACTCAAACCGTATCTGGACACTCACATTCCTAGGAGCATTATTCACAAGAGCCAAAAGATGGAAGCAACTCAACTGTTCATCAACAGATGAATGAAAAAATAAAATGTGATATATACATACACTGGAATATTATCCAGCCTTTAAAAAGGAAGGAAATTGAGACATATGCTACAACATGGATGAACCTTCAGTTCATTATGCTAAGTAAAATAAGCCAGTCACAAAAAGACAACTGCTGCCTGAATCCACTTATATGAGGTACTCAAACTAGTCAAAATAGAGACAGAAAGCAGAAAGGTGATTGCCAACAGCGGTAGAGAAGGGAAAACGAGAAGTTTAGAGTTTCTGTTTTACAAGATGAAAAGATTTCTGGAGACGGATCGTGGTGATGGCTGCACAATGATATAAATGTATTTAATACCATTGAACTGTATACTTAAAAATGGTTACAGTGGTAAATTTTACATTATGTGTATTTTACTACACCTGAAAAAAGTATACATAGGAGTTAAATGGTAAGTATGCTTTTTCCATTATTAACCATGTCCTTCCTGATGGAGCACAGGTAATAAACTCATTTATTCCCAGGGGGTGAGGAATGGCAACACACATAAGGGGGAAAATTCTGTAAGCTCTGTATCAGGCTACATATTTTTAGTATCTAGATAATTCTTGACAATTAGAAGGTCAATCAGGAAAAGACAAACAAATAAAAAGAAGCACAAAGGACAGGAACAGAAATTCACAAATGGCCAATAAATGTGAAAAAATGTTCAAACATACTAGTAATCAAGGAATGAAACATTAAAGACACAATTTTTCATCTATTAAATTTAGTTTGGGGGGAGATGAAAATAAGGTGTCTTGAACAAGGGGCACTTGTTTCTAATTCACACTCATTGTCTTCACTTCCCCACTCCCATTCAATTACTCCCATCTGTTTCTACCTCCTACTTCTAGTACTCTGGATAATAATACCAATGCCCAAACTAATAACCTCTGCGTTGCCAAATCCAAGTGAGCAACTCATTAAACATCTCAGAAGCACTGACGGACCAAGCCTCCATCATCCAGAAACTTCTCTCTCGTGGTTTCCATGACACCAGTCTCCTGCTTTTTTCTCTTACCTCGCTGGCTGTTTCTTCTGTCCTGTGCCCAATCTTCTTCCTCTATAAGATCTCCAAGCGTTATAGTGCCTGAGGCTCACTCAATTTTCACTTCTCTACACTCTTT